>NC_060958.1:7208286-7218286 GCF_910589235.1 Vespa crabro | reverse complement strand
ACCTTAAACAGGAGGAAAGTGCGAGAGAGTTAAAGAAGAAGAAGAAGAAGAAGAAGAAGAAGAAGAGGTAAAAATCAGAATGGTGGCGCCGAAACCGTCTAGATCTCTTCTTAGCGTAGCGCCGATAAAGGCAAGGGTAGTGGGAGTGAGGGGTGAAGAGGGCAGAGAAACGATAGGGGTTGTAAAGTCCCGATCTCGTAGTGCTCCCAACTCGATGACTGAAATGGCTCTATCGTCTTGCTCTATATAGACTTGACTGAAACTAGGAAAAGAAGCTACCAAAGCTACGAGTAGAGAGAGAGAGAGAGAGAGAGAGAGAGAGAGAGAGAGAGAGAGAGAGAGAGAGAGAGAGAGATAGAGAGATAGAGATAGAGAGAGAGAGATAGAGTACGATATATATATACACACATATATAAATACATACATACATATATATATATATATACATATATATATATGTATATATATATATATATATATATATATGTATATGTATATATTGTAGATGTAGGTATATACGTTGAAACGATTTCGCGAGGTTAAAGAAATCGATGTAGCCAATCGTAAAATCGTACTCGATCGGTAAAAACGTTCACGATAAATTCTTCTCTATTGCTAACCCCCTCCCCCTTCTCCTCCTCCCTATTTCCGTTTATCTTCCTTTATACTTAAATCAGGTAGGATGATGCGACTATAGTAGTTTTGATAATGGTAGCGTTGATGGTGGTAGTAGTGTATCGGTCAAGTTCGCGAAACTCGCGCTTAAACTCCGTTATAAAAATTAACGAGTAACGATTTTAGATCAAAAGATTCGATACCCGATGACTGAGTTTCTCCATCGGGAATACCAATTTAGATCGATAAATTTTTGTTTTTCATTATTTATATTATTATTAACGTACATAGAATTATATCGTTATAAACGCGTATCCTAGACAGGACGATGGAGTATTATTTATTTAATTTACTTACATACTTATTTACTTACATATTTACTTACTTAGTTATTTACTTATTTACTTACTTACTTACTTACTTACTTACTTACTTACTTACTTACTTACGTGTATATATTTGTACCAAGAAAAATCGAACGTTAGTGACAAGGAAGACGAGTTTACGATGTTTCTAAATGGATGTTAAAAAAGTGATTCTTAGTTATCGCCGTTGTGATTCGCATTGTGAAATCTCTTTCTCTCTCTCTCTCTCTCTCTCTCTCTCTCTCTCTCTCTCTCTCTCTCTCTCTCTCTTTGTTCTCTTTTCTCTTTTCTCGTTTTCGATCTCGTTCTTTTTACAGTCGCGAATTTAGTAGGTTGCGTCAGGGTGTATCATTCGTAGGAAAGAGAAACTAAAGGAAATTGTTATAGTTTCTCCGCGATACTTTCATATTAGGACAGAAAGCTTTCCGAAATTTTTCGAGAATGGAGGAGTACACCCTGTCGTAGCCGATTCAATTTGCCTAATGAAGAAAGCGAGGGACGAGCTAGGCGAGCCGATAAAACGTTACCCCTCTTCTCTCTCTCTCTCTCTCTCTCTCTCTCTCACTCTTTCTCTCAAACACTCTATCTCTATCTCTCTTCCTCGCTCTTCTGCTGTTTCTGCCTTCGAATCGATTCCGTTTCATGCCTTTGACAGAGTTATTGCGTTTCTATACCCCGTTACGTGTGTGCCCTTCCTTTTTACTCTTTCCTTTCTCTCTCTCTCTCTCTCTCTCTCTCTCTCTCTCTCTCTCTCTCTATCTATCTCTCTTTCTATTCTTTTTTTTTGTTTCTCTGTTATTTTTCTATGCGACTAACTGATAGAAAGGACAAACGTTGCCTCAAGCACAATTAGCAAGATATATATATATATATATATATGTATATATGTATGTGTGTATATTATGATTTTACAAATTAATAATAAAATTATTCGCGTATATATAAATATTGACGTAAATTAATATGTATTTATTTTATTATCACAATACGCGACGATTAAAAATATGGAAAATATTTTTTATAAATATATTTATCTTTCAGAATTCCATAAGACACAACCTGTCGTTGCATTGCAAATTCATGAGAGTACAGAATGAGGGAACGGGCAAGAGTTCATGGTGGATGATCAATCACGATGCTAAACCTGGGAAATCACCACGACGTAGGTAAGTTGAAATATTACATATGTATTATTTTCATAATTTATATCATATTATTGTTTTTTTCTTGTGTTTCTTTTTTTCCTTTTTTTTTTTTTTATATCTTTTTGTTTTTTTTTCATTCCGGCAAATACTTCGACATTTATCAGATAAATTCTCGCTCATTTTTCCATAATAATTCTTAATAATACCAACGTAAGGGATCATCAAGTATTGATCTTTAGGGGATCATTATTCTTCTTATTATTATATATGTATTATGCATCTGTACGTCTACACGTTAATATGAAATAAAATATCGTGCAGAGCTACGTCAATGGAGACGAGCAAATTTGAAAAAAGACGTGGTCGAGTTAAGAAGAAGGTCGAAGCATTGAGAAACGGAGTTTTGCAAGCTGATGCTACACCAAGCCCAAGTAGCAGCGTCAGCGAGGGTTTAGATCTTTTCCCTGACAGTCCACTTCATCCAACCAGTGGATTTCAACTTTCACCGGACTTTCGGTGAGTCATCTTGGATACGAAAGGATACGATATCATTCCTGAACCTTATCTATCTATCTATCTATCTATCTATCTATCTATCTATCTATTCTCTATACCTACACCCATTCCGCATTCTATTTTTTGTTGGAATATTTTAAAAGAAAAACTTTTTCGTATAATAATATATATATATATATATATATATATAATTATTATTATTATTATTATTATTATTATATATACATATATTTCCAATAGACCTCGAGCATCGAGTAACGCGTCCTCCAGTGGTCGATTGAGTCCAATTCCTGCGGTTTACGGGGAACCAGAATGGACACCAACCTATGCGCCATCTTACAGTCCGGAACAGTTAGGTTCGTACGAAGTGTTACGGTCATGATAGCTTTTTCACTGCTCTATTATATCTACTTATCGATTTTATAAGAAATTTTATCACGCTTATATATATATATATATATCTTATAATTAATCGATTTAGACACGATCCTGGCCGGTAGCCTCGCGGAAACTATGAAACTGGAGTCGTATCAAATGTACCAAACGTCACCCCCTAATCATCAGCAACAAACTGGCCCACCACCTTCTTACTTCGATACGCAATACCAGAGAAACAATACTCTACGCACTGGTTCGTCATCTTTCGGACTTCCACCTACGCCACAGCCCAGTAGTCAACAGAGGTGCCCGATACATCGTTTACAGGCTTGCGCTTGTCAGATGGTGAATATATATATATATATATATATATATATTTACGAAGTGTTTTATTTTGTTTTTTTAACTTTCTTTTTGTTTCTTTCTTTTTTTTTTCCTCCACCCTTGAATATCGGTCAACGAACGCGGAACCAAAGAAACGGGTCAAAAGGAAAAAAAAAAGAAAATATAACGTATTTTTTTGTCGATCAAACAATCTCATACATAGATCACGTAAACGTTATTTTGTATCTTTATTTTCGATACGTTTAGAACCTGAGTCCGGTGTCTGGAATGTCACCGTCATATCAACAGAACGAACCAAGCCCAACGGCACTGAGTAATAGTCAACAACAAACGATCCAGTATATGATTCAGAATCAACAACGACAACAGCAACAACAACAGCAGCAACAGCAGCAGCAACAGCAGCAGCAGCAACAACAACAGCAACAACAACAACAACAGCAGCAACAGCAGCAGCAGCAACAACAGCAACGACATCAACAACAGCAACAGCAGCAGCAACAACAGCAGCAACAACAGCAAGCACAAAATGGTCCAGCGGGAGTAAGTCCGCCGCACACACCTTCCCCATGTGATTCAACGCCAAGTACAATGATGGGACAATTAATGGGTGCCCTTAATAATTCAGCCCTGCTCGATGATCTCAATATTAACATCGAAACGTTGCACGGTGGATTTGATTGTAACGTCGAAGAGGTTAGTTTTTTTCTTCTTTTTTTTTCTTTTTTCCCCCTCTTACGTATACTTTTGTTTCCCGAATAGAAACTTACGTCGGTAGTTTTTAATTTAATTTAAAAAAACGATCGAACGATTTTTTTTTCTTTTTAATAAAAGACATAATAAATGTTAAAAGTGAATAACGCCGATTAAATGATTCGAGATAAAACTATATAATGATTTATCCTATCGTCACTGTCTTAAACGATACTTTTATTATTTATTTCATTAATATATTTGTAATAAGTATATCCATTTTGTTTATTTTGTTAACGATAATAGGTAATAAATCACGAGCTTTCGATGGATGAAACATTGGATTTCAATTTTCAACAAGGCGTAATGGGTACTGCGGCGATTCAAGTTAGCGACGGTAACATCGTCGGACAAAATGGTATAGTTTCTCAAAATAATGTTGGGGTTGGTACGGCTACCGGAAATGCACCAGCGGGAGTTTACATGAGCACCAATGCGGCGACTCCCGCGGCACCACCTTCTTGGGTTCACTAGCAGTGGACCCCTCTGCCCTCGACACCACCATTGTCCTTACCAATTCCATCGACCAACATCGATGGATGGGACAATTATTGCGGGATGTCGGAGGGACAATTCGGTTAGTAAAATTATTCTTCTTATTTCTTTTTTTTTTTTTTTTAATTATCTTCTTAGGATATATCGATCGTTCTAGGATCGCTTGATTTTCACTGCACCTTTTGTTTATTCGTAAATTTTTTTCTTTTTTCTTTTTTTTTTTTGCTTTCTTCATTTTTCTCTCTCGAGAAACTTACGTACGTATTATCTCGGAGTGAGGGGCGAAGTGGAGGGGCTGGGATGTGGGGTTAAAGATTGAGAGGAAATCGTCGTGCGAAATATCGAATCGAACGATATTTTTCGACAAGCATCGAACGAACGAACGAACGAACGAACGACAATCGATATATATTCCGAAGGTATGGAAATACCCTTTAATGCCGGTCGCGTCCATATGCGGAATAATATTTGCTCTCTCTCGAGCCATAACAATGGTCTCGCGAACGGTGTTTAATAAACCGCGTCGGAGTTATACCTCCGTTTTGTATACTAGTTCGTACGTGCCGTCACATTTATATATCATACTGCCACCTGTTTTGTTCGATATCATTGTTGACTTGTGCGCTATGCATTTTACCCATCGCACAAGCTTCGTGTATTCGCGAGAGCTATCCAATTATTTTCATCGTTCTCTCGAGCGTTTTATCCTTCGAAAATCGAAAGATATAACACGTATGGTATGGTACGTACCTTCTTCTATCCTGTCGAAGTGATTAAACGTTTTAGTAGCATTTAATTTTGATGATACGATGGGAATACGTATTTTTCTCTTTTCTTTTTCTTTCTTTCTTTTTTGTTTTTGTTCTTTTTTTTCTCTTTCTATTTTTTCCTCTTCTTTTTCTTTCACTTTGGTTTTTTTTTCTTTTTTTTTTTTCCTTTTTAATTCCCTTTTTTTTCCTTACCAAAAGGAACTTTTAATACGGACGGTTCGAGGAGGAAACAATTTTCTTTTTTAAGGACATTTACTGGATATTGTTTCTTTTTTTTTTTTTTTTTTTTTTTTTTTTTTTTTATATGGATATGCGTTATGTGAAATTTCACGTAATAGCAGTAGTAATAGTAGTAGTAGTAGTAGTAGTAGTAGTAGTAGTAGTAGTAATAATAATAATAGTAATTGTAGTAGTAGTAGTTGGTAGTAGGAGTAGTAGAAATGCAAGTAAAATTGTCATGAATAGGGGGTTTTGATATCGTTACTAACTTTTTACGGAATTCGTTTCTGCGAAGGACACCCTTAAACGCGACGTTTATTACATTCGCGTTAGAGAATACTTTTTGTCACTTCGTATAGCGTTGATTGCGATAACGGGAACGTTACGGCCTTTGCCTTTTCGAAAAAAGCTCACTGCAATTATTCTGCAAGACTTGCGATAGAAGTTACAAGAGCGTGGGAGAAAGAGAGAATCCCTTTTTACGCAATCGCTTGTACGGAATAAAAGGAAGGTCGGAGGGAACGAACGACAGTCCCTTCTCGCAAAAAATGAGTTTCGTCGGTGTTGAACGCATGTAACAAAACCTCCGGCTAAAATAATTCGCGCTTCGCTCCTTTTAATCTTTACCGTACACGCACACAGTGTTGTACCGTGTAATTACGGTTTTATCCACGGCATCTCGACTCACGTACCTCGCGGCTTCAACGCAAATGGAAATGAAAATGGAGAAAGAGAGTGGTATGCGACACCGTGATAAAGGATTATCAACATTTGCATTACGCTTTTGCTAAAGAGAGAAAGAGATATCTCTCTCTCTCTCTCTCTCTCTTTCCCTCTCTCTCTCCCTCCCTTTCTCTCTCTCTCTCTCTCTCTTGGCAACGTGTTATCGTTCAAATCGTAGTACGATGCATTGCCCGTCATCCGAGAAACGATAACAAAAGGCATCCTGGCGTGCTCCTGGTGAAGATGAGAGAAAGATGGTGGAGGTAACAGGGAAGTGGGATATCCCTTATTATTTTTCTCTTTTTATTTATTTATTTATTTTTTCTTTTCCTTTTTCTTTCGGCAGAAAAAACTTTTCTATGAATTTCACCAGTATCCCTGTCGCTCTTAATGCTTGCCTTCTTTTTTTCTTTCTTTATTTTACTTTTTTCTTTTTTCTTTTCTTTTTTTTTTTTTTTTTTTTTTTTTTTTTTCTTCTCATCCTTCGAAAGATTTCATCGAAAAATTTCGATCGAACGATTCTCGTTCTTACATAGATACGACAAGTTTACGTATGCATGATACATATGTGCACGTACTTATGCGTGTAAACGAACGAGACGAGACGAATAGAGACGAATAGAGACACAAACCCCACGTTCAAAGCACTTAAGTTACTTACGTACTTATACCGATAGGAAGGTAGAAAAATCGCTTCGTTGATCGCGTTAACCGTCCGCTTATACACTCGGACAAATTTCTCTACCGGTGGCAGACATTATTTACAGAGAGCGATATCGATTCGGATAGATATTAGCTTTTAGGAAAATATTTTTCACCGATGGTAGACATACTGTTGGGAGGAAGGTAGAGAGAGTGGTGGAGAGGAGGAGGAGTGGGGGGGGGGAAGAAGAGGGGAAAAAAAAGCAAAAAAAAATATTGGCCCTGTGCGTTACGTGTACCGTTATATTACTGCCCCCGGCATATTTCAACAATTTATTCCGCATAGGTACATACACGACAAGATGTCTTTTTTGTTTTGCTATTCGTTTTGCTCTCCCTCTCCCTCTCCCGTCTCTCTCTCTCTCCCTCTCTCTCTCTCCCTCTCTCTCTCTCTCTCTCTCTCTCTCTCTTTGTCCCTAGCTGTATCCAACTTTCTCTTTCTCATTCGTTTTATTTATTTATTTATTTTTTTTCTACGCATTACGGTAGCGACGGTATGTATCTGGGAGGAGGGGGGAAAGGGCGGTGTGTATATACGTATATAAAAAAAAAAATCGTTGGTAAAGTTAATATCAACGAGAAAGGACGAATTAATATATATATATATATATATATATATATATATATATATATATAATATATATAATATATCTTTGCTCTCGCCGATCTCTAACGAACGACTCGTTTTGTAATTTCGATTCGAATTACCTTGATTATCGTGGATAGTATTATCGTCGATAAGAATAGCTCGAGTCGTCGATGATTTAAAAAAAAAAAGAAAAAAAAAAAAAAAAAAACGGACGAAAAGGAATGGAAGAAAGAAAGGAAGGAAGGAAGGAAGAAAGAAAGAAAAAAAGAAAGAAAGAAAGAAAGGAGGAAAGAAACAAAGGATTAGAAAAAGGATGAAGTAAAAGAAAAGGAAAAAAGAAAAAAATGGAAAAAAGAGGAAAGGTGCGCGAACGATCTCGAGTGGTGAAGGGAAAAGGGAAGCACTTAGCCGAAACTGCAGGAGTCTGAAAGTCAGCAGCTATTCGGCAGACGTCACTGGCGCCAGCGGACTACCTTAAACCTCTCCTTCTCAACCTCCTCCTTCTCCTCCTCCTCCTCCTCCTCCTCCTCCTCCTCCTTCTATTTCTCCTTCTACTCCTTCTCCTTCTCTTCTTCCTCACTCCTTTTCCGCCCACCATGCCGACAATCTCATTCCCCAAAAGCGTCGCAAGAATTATAAAGTTGGTGAAGGAGCGACCGTGCGAGCGTCAGAGAGAAAGAGAGAGAGAGAGAGGGAGAAAGAGAGACGAGGATGGAGGGAGGCGGGAGAGAGAGAGAGAGAGAGAGAGAAAGAGAAAGAGAAAGAGAAAGGAAAAAAGAAAGAAAAAGAGGACAGGGATAGGGACTTCTTGCCTCGACCGTGCTCGGAACTCCTGTCAGCCGAGTCACCTCCGAACTACCCTCATCCCCTTTTCATCCCTTTTTATTCTCTCACTCACGAAGTTTCCCAGGAAAAGCCAATCTCTTCTAGATTTTCGATACAGTTAAGAATTTTGACCGGTAGTCGTGTTTCTCTCGAGAATCTGTACACGATTAGCGAGGTGAAGGCGGGGGGGGTTGTTCGGGGGGGGAGGGAAGAGGAGGTAAGGTTAGTTAGGTATAGATATTTAGATCGAAAAAGATCAATTTTATATTGGGACAATTGTATTGTACAAATTCGACAATAGAAAACCAATGGTAAGGGTACAAGGTCTTCTATCGCATTTATATTGTATTCTCTTATTGTCAACGTCGTCGTTTTTTTTTCTATTTCTTTTTTTTTTTTAATCTTTTTTTCTTTTCCCTTTTCCTTTTTTTTTTCTTTTATCAATCCGTTCGTAAAACTTCGACGTCGCTCTTTTTTCTTTCTTCTCCTTTTTTCCTCCCACCCCCCTTCACCCCCCGCCCACCTGCCCCTCTTTTATTTTTAGCTATCAGTATTATTATCGTCGTCGTTTTTGATAGATAGACGTAAAAGGGACTTTATGTTCTAACGATCGAATGTGTCTCATTCTATCTATTCGTTAACCTTGAGCTTATAATTTTCCTCTAGTCTCTTGTGGTCTATATAGGCTAACTCTACGCGTCGTTGACGACTTTAATCACCGTTATTATTTTTCACGGGATTCTCGCTACTGTTATAATACGATAACGATGATCGTTGGTCATGGCCAATTAACTTTCTATGGTACGGAAAGTATAAGTATAATATACCTACCTACGTTTGATCGTGTTCATCCGAGCGTAAATGTTTTTTTTTTTCTTTCCTTTTTCTATTTTTCTTTTTCTTTTTCCTTTTTTTTTTTTTTTTTTTTTTTTTTTTAACGACACAAACGTACACACGACGACAATTGTGTTCCAGATCGCGAATACGACGATACTTCATATTTCGTTTCTTAGTTGCTGATACTACTATTATTAATTGATCTTCGAATCTTTTATAATACAGTACCGATATACAGGAATAACGACGACGATTTTTTTAAACTTAAAAGATAGAATATATATGTATATCTTTAATTCATTTTTTCCTTCCTCCTTTTCTTTCTTTCTTTCTTTCTTTCTTTCTTTTTCGTTTTTTTTTTTTTCCTTCTTTTTTTTCCTTCCGCCTCTTCAGTATACGACGACAGGAAAGGAATAATATACGCGCGTATGGAAGGACAAAAGTACGAGGGCAGTGATGGGGGAGGAGGAGGAGGAGGAGAGAGGGAACGTTTAACGGAGAGTCGCGATCTCCTTCAAGTCGCTTCTTTCTTTCTTTCTTTCTTTCTTTTTTTCGTCTTTGGATAACCGCGAATCTTCAACTCTCTCTCTCTCTCTCTCTCTCTCTCTCTCTCTCTCTCTCTCTCTCTCTCTTTTCTCTGTTTTCTTTTTCTTTCTTTTCCTCTCGCGTTTCTTCGTTTCTCTCGCGAGAGAGTACATCTCTTCCGTACCTGTTTCTCGTGCC
>NC_060958.1:7195786-7203286 GCF_910589235.1 Vespa crabro | reverse complement strand
TTTTTCTTTTTTTTTTTCGCGATGACATTACATGAAAGAAGATATTAATCGCGTTATCAGATTGTTATAACATTTTCAATTAATTACCACTACTAACGAACTGTCGATCATCGTAATATATTCAATAAAGTTACTTGGATTTATTCAAATTACATTGGATTTATTATTCGATCGTTAAGGACAAGTAATTAAAAAACCTTTTTATAAATTAGTACGATTACGACTGGATACATATCTGTTCTATCTAAAAATTTTTTTCTCTCTATCTATCCGCTGCGATATTTTCTGTTTCTTTTTTCTCTCTCTCTCTTTTTTTTTTCTTTTTTTTTTTTTTTTATGAAACAAAACGTCGACCGCAATTTATACATGTTATTAATACATTACGTACAACGTAACGCAATATAAATAATCCTATCATTGTCGTGTTTGATCGAATTAACTTAGGACTTTCTCGTTTCTTACTAGAGGGGGAAAAGAAAAGAAAAAAAAAAAAAAAAAAAAAAAGAAGGAAAGAAATTAAAAGAAGAAAAATTCACAATGAATTTGAACAATGCGTTAGCTGTGAGATTCGATAGAGTTCTACAATTTTTTATTCGAATTCGTAGTCATCATATCCATGGAAAAAAAAAAAAAATAGAAAAGGATAGGCTTATACTTCTCGGCGTTACGATTATCGTGATAATAAAGTAACGTTGTTGGTAAAAGAAGGAGAAGATGGAGGAGGAGATGGTCAAAGAGGAGGAGGTGAAAAGAAGTGAAGGAGAGGGGGTAAAAGACCTAGACTCGTTTAAAATTCTAATAATATTTCTTGTTCTTGGTGAATAATGGCCCGTAGTCGATAAGAAGGCAATAGAGCGAGAGTAGAGTGGATCGTATCGGGAGAGTCCGTTTATAGCTTAGCGGTCGAGCAAGCGTGTTCGAGAGAGAGAAAGAGAGAGAGAGAGAGAGAGAGAGAGAGAGAGAGAGAGAGAGAGAGAGATAGTGAGAGAAATCGAGCTTGCAGTAGCGCGAACATGACATCAGTCGGGCGTGCGTTGCACGCGTGCGTGCGCGCGAGGCGCTCTGTTCACGCGTGCGCTCTCATAGCGTTTTTCACGCTTCTCGCCTTCTCCTTCTCTCTCTTTCTCTTTTTCTCTTTTTTTCTCTTTACATCTATCTCTCTATCTCTCTTTCTCTCTCTCTCTCTTTCTCTCTCTCTCTCTCTCTTTCTCACTATCTCTTTTTCTCTAACGCTTCTAAAATAAACCGTGCAAATATAGGACGACGCACGGCTTGCGCGTGTATGCGTGTACCACGTTCTATCCGCTCTCGCTGTCATGGAATTCCATGCTCCGCTTATTATGCCGCCTCACTATGACGCTCTCGGTTTATCGAGCTTCGACCTTTCCTCTCTTCTCTCTCTCTCTCTCTCTCTCTTCTCCTCTCTTCTCTTCTCTTCTCTTTAATACTTTTTCATAATTGGGTTTGATAAATTACCAACAAATTGCGAAAACGATAGATTGGTGTCTTTCAACAGATACGACTCTTTTCAAAGATCTTATTGTCAGTTATTCATTTAACAATGCTCCCTTTTAATTTATTTTTTTAAATGAATATATATATATATATGTGTGTGTGTGTGTATATATATATATATATATTTTTGGTAAAATAGGATCATCGTAAAAATCGCTCCGCGTGAATCTCTCGCATTCTTTCTTGAGGACGAGAAAGAAAGAAAAAGAAGAAGAAGAAAAGAAAATGACGAATGTTCGCGGGATTGGGAGGAGGTTGGGAGGAGGGTGGGAGGATGAGGAGGGTGTACCAAGTTACAGAATACTACTACGTAGTCGGCGAGCCGGACGGAGAAATTAGGTGGGAAATTATTTAAATCATTCGTTCCCGATGAGCGACACCTCGCGAGTTGAAACACAAGAAAAAGAGAGAAAAAGATAGAGAGTGAAAGAGAGAGAAAGAGAGAGAGAGAGAGAGAGAGAGAGAGAAAAGAGAGCTTGGTAGCGCGGCTTGCCACCAAGGAGGGCCACTTAATAAAGAGTCGCCGACAGCGTGACAGTAAAGTAACTTCGTTCGCCGGAATTTAAAATTAGATTCATAAAAATTATTCTAATAGATTCTCTCGCGTTGCTCCCGTAGAATCCATCTCTCTCTCTCTCTCTCTCTCTTTCTCTCTCTCTCTTTTTCTTTCTCTTTCACTAACTCGTTCTTTTTCTTCTTCGTTCATCCTCTTCAGCAGTCATCTCCTCTTCCTCCACCTCCACCTCTACCTCCTCCTACTTTTCTTGACGCTCAGGGGGCAAACGAGGCAAATTCGATTTGACACGCGGCCCGTCGACCGTTTCTGCATTCTTCTCCGGTCCTCTTATCTCTACTCACCCTCACCCTTATTCTCTATCTCACCCTCTTTTCTTCCTTCTTTCTTCCTTCTTTCCTTCTTTCTTTCTTTCTTTATTTCGTCCTCTTTCTCTTCCATTACCACTTCCTCCTTCTTTACCTTCTTGTCTCTTGCTTGTCGTCCTTAGAATGCTTCACTGTGTGAAGCTGACGGAAACGAGAGAAGGAAAGAGCGTAAGAGAGAGAGAGAGAGAGAGAGAGAGAGAGAGAGAGAGAGAGAGAGAGAGAGAGAGAAAGAGAGAGAGAGATTGGGAGAGAGACGAGTTATGCAAATGTGACAATAACCGAACGTCAATCAGGAAGAAAGTTAACTTGGAGGGATATGCCTGACTCTCCTCTCTTTTCCTTCTCGATTCATCCCCACGCTCCCACTCCCACTCCCACTCCCACCTCCCACTTGCCAGCCCATCCAACACTCTCATCCTTCTTACTCGTTCCCATAGAAATTAAGGATAGCGAGAGAAGCGTCCTTTGCGGACAGGGCCACGATGGGATCCTTCGAATGCAATTTAAACTTTGCAAGACGCGATTTCCTCCTTGCGAAGAATTAACGACGACGATCTTCGTTTTTCCCCCTTTCGATTCTAACCTAGGAAGTCGTCGTATCTTACCACCTCTCTTCTCTCATCTTCTGTCTTTTATGGTTTTAAGAGAGAGAGAGAGAGAGAGAGAGAGAGAGAGAGAGAGAGAGAGAGAGAGAGAGAGAAGCGAGGGTGTTTCGTTAATCAAGCGTGAAGAACGTCCCTGTTCATTTCTCTCTCTCACTCTCTCTCTCTCTCTCTCTTTCTCTCTCTCTTTCTTTTATTTTTTTTCTTTTTCTTTTTTCTAAAGATGAAACGCAATCGATCATTTAATACACGTGACAACGTTTATATTAATTATTAAAAAGAATTCCGTCGTGCTGAGAAAAAGAACTCCTTTTTTTTTTAATTTCATTGTTACATCGAAAAATTTGTCGGATTTTATTAAAGAGAGAAAAAAAAAGGAAATAAAAAGAAAAAAAAAAAAAGAAAAATAAACAAAAGACAAAAAATGTCTTTATATTACAAAATCAAAAGTATCTTTCATCGTATAAATCTTCGTTTGCGTCATTGAATTTTATTCACTTTTCGATGGTCAAAGCTTCGAGTGAAATTGAGCGTTGAAAGAAGAGGAGGAATGAGAATTCCACAGTCCGATACGGGAGAATGAAATAAGAGAACGTGAAAGAAAGACCACCAGGAGAAGGAGGAGCAGGAGGAGGAGGTGGTGGACAGAAGGGAGGAGGCAAAAGAGAAAAGGAGAAAAAGGGAAACGAAGAATCGTGTGGACAATCGGAAGTAAGGAGAATGTGTAAAAGTCGGATAAAAGCAGCGGGTGTCCAAGAGAGTGAAGAATCTCGGTATCTCTCTGGCAGAAAAGTAGCCTGTTGGCATCGTTGGCACGCGTTCGGTTCGCACCGACCGCAAGTATACGTTTACGAAAGAAAAAGAACTAGGTAGATAAGAGTGGTGGAAGATAATACCTATGCCACTAGAAAAGTAACACAGTGTAAGTAGTACTTACATACATACATACATACATACATACATACATACATACATACATACATACATACATACATACGTACGTACGTACGTACGTATATAGATATGTGTAAGATACGTTTGATATAATAGGAAAAGAAGAAGGAGAGATGAAAAATAAAAAGGTAAAACGAAGGCTTATTGCCAAGAAAGAAAGAAAGAAAGAAAGGAAACGAAACGAAATAAAGAAAGAAGAATAGATAGAAAGAAAGAAAGAAAGAAAGATGGAAGATATAAGTGGTTAGATTTAACGGTGCTTTAACAATTCTCTCACACATGCATTAAAAGAATATAAATCGAAATCCAAAGGAGGAAAACAGGCGTCTCGTCACGCGCGAAATAGATCAGTTTCCAAGGTAAATGCTTGGCCGAGGAAGCGAATAAGCGAGTTAGCGAGTTAGTTACTAGTCAGCCAACCAGCCAACCAACCAACCAGCCAGTTTAGTTGGCTAGCTATCTAGCTAGGTATCTAGCTAGCTAGCCAACCAGCTAGTAAGGCAACAGAGAAAGGTTTGATAGGAGAAAAGAGCACTTGTTGCTCCTCTGGCAAAGTCCTCCGAAGTGTTTACACGTTAAATAAGTATACATACATACATACATATATATATATATATATATATATATATATATATATATATGTATAAATGGACGATAGAAAACGGTATACACACGGTGTTTCAGACGTTTACTCCTTTTCGGCATTCTTTACGCTTCCGCGTGAAGAAAAGGGAAGAGTTGTATGAGTCGGTATTACGAACGATTAACTTCAATTTTCTCATACGAATTCAAACTGACGATATTAATACTCGTTGGATGTCACTTGCAAAAAAAGATATTTTTTTGACATAACTCAAAGAATCGATCGAAGTTATCAAACTAAATGGTTGAGAAACGATTTCGAAGATTGAACGACTCGCTTCCGATTATATTATATGTTTTTAATAATATAAATTATTAGATGTGTCTGTCTATCTTCTCAAAAATATCACTTGGAATATTATGAAAAGAAAAAAAGAAAAAAAAAACATAAATAAATAAAGAAAGAAAGAAAGAAAGAAAGAAAGAAAAAAAGATAGACACAAAGGATACACGAGTAATCATGTCAGCAATGAAACTTTCTACGTATTGGTGATATTATTCCATGAAGGTAGAATGAGGATTGGGGGGACTGATCGGGGTAGATGGAATGGGATAGGGTATGAGGGGTAGTTGGAAAGCAACGAAGGGAGTATATAAAGTGGTACTGTATTATGAACTAGCACGGAATGAATGGGACGCAACAAGCTACACGCTGAATGTGCCAAATTGAGGAGAGTCATTTGTTTGATGCCCTGCCGCGCGCGTGTGTCGCTAACGTTAAAGCGCGTGACAGCTTTCTCTCTCTCTCTCTCTCTCTCTCTCTCTCTCTCTCTCTCTATTCCTTTCTTTTTCAATCGAAACAACACGCAGCAACGCGACATCAACACCATCGTCATCACATACCATCACTCGACCACCACCCACGTAATTTCATCGCGGACAATCGAGCTACGCTGTTCTGCATTCAGTGATTGGCATTCATCGATGATGATACTGTTATCCTTTTTCTCTTTTGAAAAAGAGAGAGAGAGAGAGAGAGAGAAAGAGCGAGAGAGACAGAAAAAAAGAAAGAGAAAGGACACATACGTTCTATCGGTGGTCGTAGTATTTGTTTTTTTTTCTGTTTTCTTTTTTCTTTTTCTTTTTCTTTTTTTTTTTTTTTTTTTTTTGTAAAACCATGAAACACGAACCATCGTTTTTCAATCTATTTCGGACACTTGTTTCGTTTTTATTATTTAAAGAGAAATCTATGCGTTCTCAAATTTATGTTCTTTTATATTATTACATTTACGTATTACACATATACCTGTGTATGTGTGTGTATGTATGTATATATATATATATATATATATCGTTAAGGAAAAGAAATGAGAAATCAGATAAATGAACAATCGTAAAAGAGTAGTTTAGGATAGTGTTTATAGGCTTCTTGTTAGATCGAATTAAAAGCAGTGGAACGTAGATAATCGGATATCGGATTCTTTGATAGGCGTTCGTAACGTATCGAAAGTAAACTCGATCTCGTTATCGATGGAGACACGTACTATCAATAGAGAGGGGAGAAGAGAGAGAGAGAGAGAGAGAGAGGCTCGTTAATCCAGAAAGTTAAAAAGCGATAAAAATCGATATTTATTATACGTACTTGCTACCGTTATCACGTCTTATCTTTTTGTCGCGTTTCGCAATCGTTTCTTTTTTTCTTCTCTCTGTTTTCTTTTTCTTTTTTTTTTTTACTTCGAGTACATATGAGGATACTTCTCCATCATATATAAGTATTTCTCTTTCTTTCTCTCTTTCTCTCTCTCTCTCTCTCTCTCTCTCCTTCTGTTTCTATCTAAAACGTACTTGTAAATAATATTTTAGAAATTTTCCTTGATAATAAATAATATTTTAGAGTCGAACGATAACGATCATATATACGTACGTATATAAGGAATTTCTATAAAAGTTTTGTTCTAATTCACAATAATCATGTCGATCATTTCGATCATTTCGATCATTTCGATCATTTCGATACGACGACGCGTGCAAATTTTATTGATATAATATATCGTAGATATTATCTAACTTATGTACGTATCTACGATCTTTATCTATTCGAAATAAAATGTCAATTCTTAAACACGACACATTCTGTCTCAAAGGATTAACGAGAATGAATTCTCGCTCGCTTAGACTTCCTACGCAGGTAAATCGGAATAATGCGGATGCATGGTACATCGTTCGAACGATTATCGTCGTTAGAACGATCGCTCCAGTAGAGAAAGGAAGGAAGGAAGGAAGGAAGGAAAGAAAGAAGGAAGGAAGGAAGGAAGGAAGGAAGGAAGGAAGGTAGGTAGGAAGGAAGGAAGGTAGAAAGGAAGGATGGATGGATGGATGGAAAGATAGAAGGACAACGTGTAGAGTAAGGATCTCGCAAGAGAGAAAGAGAGAGAGAGAGAGAGAGAGAGAGAGAGAGAGAGAGAGATGATGAGGATTATCGGCGCCTCAGGATCACCGAAGCAGAGCGTGATCCGTCGCGAAGGGTTTGCTCGATCGCATGTTCAGTGGCCTTGAAATAATTACGTCGACTCGCTGCCTTCCCGAGCGATTCGCACGGCTCTCGCGCCTCGTTAATCGCAAACACGTTGCGACAATCTCTCTCTCTCTCTCTCTCTCTCTCTCTCTTAAGCTCGGTGAACGTGTCGTAATCGATGGGTTGATATACGAATTTCCATCGCCTGGACCCATTCTCTCTCTCTCTCTCTCTCTCTCTCTCTCTCTCTCTCTATCTATCTATCTATATCTATCTATCTATCTATCTTGGTCTATTCAGAGAGTTAGGAGCTTTCCTACGTTCGCAAATCGTCCAACTAGAAACAGACGATGCTCTGATCCACTATTGGGATTCTCTCTCTCTCTCTCTCTCTCTCTCTCTCTCTCTCTCTCTCCCTCTCTCTCTTTCTCTTTATGTTTCTGTCTCTCT
>NC_060958.1:7188286-7190786 GCF_910589235.1 Vespa crabro | reverse complement strand
ACCATGCGAAACGAAGAACATTTTGGCGTCCGTTCGAATTAATAGACACTTTCCATGTTTTTTCGGGTCGCAATTCGAGAATTAGCGGGGTGGTTGCTGCACAGCGCGGTGATGTAATTCATTCATGGATAGTTAGTCGTGTTGGAGTTTTCTTAATGTGCGTTATATCGTAAGTCGTGAAAAAGTTCTTTTAGCGAGGGGAGAGAGAGAGAGAGAGAGAGAGAGAAGGCGCCAAGAAGAGAAGAAGGAAGTAAAAGGAGAGGGTGATTCTCGTTGGAGAATCTGAAGAGGAGAATAAGAATAAGAAGAAGAGGATAAGGAGAAGGAAAAGAGGAAAGGGGATGACAGGAAGCGGAGATAGGGAAACTGTACGGGGGAAAGTAGAAAAAGAAAGGGGGAGAAGAATCCTAGGGGTTGGAAAAAGAAGGGCGCGTGAAATGCTGGATGACGTGATACGCGATAGAGTGAAAGAGTAAAAGAGAGAGAGAGAGAGAGAGAGAGAGAGAGAGAGAGAGAGAGGGAGGAAGAGAGGGAGGGAGATAGTACGGTGCAGGCAGAGAAAAGAGAGAAAGGATAGAAACATGCGGCTGCAAGAAAGAGCCGTCCAATATTTTAGTTTGCGGAACGATCGCAAAACTTAGCGACCGACCGACCCACCGACCGATCCACCGACCGACCAACCGACCGATCGACCGACCGACCGACCGACCGACCGACCGACCGACCGACCACTTGAAATATCTTGTCGCCGAAGGAAAACATTCAGAGTCGGCAAGTGTAACATGCTGCTGACGTAACCATAAAAATGGCGGGCGTGTTTGAGCGCGTTCCCGCGGGCCAGCGAAAATTTCTGATGCGGGCGTACCACTATTCTCTTTTCTATCGCCGTCACTGTGTCCCGTCCGACTCATCGACGTCTCATACCACTTAAGATATATCCTTTCCCTTTTCTTTTTTCCTTTTTATATTTCTTCCTTTCATTTCGTGCATTCGTTCATTCGTTCGTTCCATACCTTCGTCTTGGATAAATTGGAACAATCGTAACGTAGAAACTCAATATCGATAAATTACAATGCAATGTGCATTTTCGAAATCATAAAATTATAAACCGTTTTATTTGATAGAAACTAAATATGTTGATTTATCTAGCGCGAATACAAGTTTTTGCAAGGCCATTTTTCGGCGCGTCGCTTGACGACTAAGCCAAGGTCGTCTTCTGGACTATCTCATTCTTTCTTCTTCCCCACTCTCTCCGCCCTCCCTTCTGTATTTTTTTTTCTTTTTCTTTTTCCTTTTTCTCTTTTTCGATAAGGAATAACGACGTACATTTTAACGGCACTCCTCTTCTTTCTTTCTTTTTTTCTTTCTTTCTTTCTTTCTTTCTTTCTTTCGAGTATCGTTGAATATCCACGATATGAGATTGAGGGAAAGAGAGAGAGAGAGAGAGAGAGAGAGAGAGAGAGAGAGTGAGTGGCCATGAAATTTCTTAAAACGTCGCGAAATACGCTCGTTGATGTATGAAAATGGTCCGTAGAAGACTCGAATCAGTTTCCTCCCTTTCTATACAGTCTTCTTCCACTTCTTCTATATACTTGTACTTTCTTCTCCTTTTTCTATCCAGTGACTTTCCACGAAATCGATACGTTCACTTAGTCAGGCTCCAGGCCGCTCGGAGAACTCGAAGTTTCGATAGTATACGATGCCAGGACCAGGCCAGGGTCCCTGTTCTAGACGATCAGTTGCCGAGCTATAAATTCGTCATACCGACATGAGGACCCTGTGGTCGAGGCTAACTTGGGATACAATAAACGTCGTGTGAAACGTCAACGTTCAGAACGGCATTACCATTCTCACCGCATTTTGCTTCACAATTCCGTTTAGTCAAGAGACAGTCTATCACCATCAATATTATCCCTAAATTTCGTTTTAACCCCGAACAATCAGAATCGATCTTATCGAAGATACGCTTACGTGTCCTTTAATCTTAAATGCTTCGAATTCGAGATTTCATTCGTTTTACTTTATTTTTTCTTATTTTCTTTTTTTTTCTTCTCTTTCTTTTTTTGATCGTCCTTTATCAAATCTAAGTTGTCGAAATAAATCAACGAATGAAGAGATCTTACGTCCGTACATAGATACATATATATATATATATATATATACATACATACATGCATACATACATACATGCATACATACATACATATATACATACATTTTGAAAGGTCAGAGTAGAAGGTAGAAACCAAGGTCGATACGTTGTCTCGAGCTGCATTTCTCTAAAGTCAAAACCGAACGACGGATCTCCGAGGACAGTGTTGGTGTAGTAGTAGTGATAGAAGAAGAGCAAGAGGGAGATTGAAAGAGAGAGAGAGAGAGTAAGAGAGAGAGAGAGAGAGAGAGAGAGAGAGAGAATCGTCTGGTTGGAGGAACGTGCGGGAGGTCGGCGCCGTTCCGGCGCGCCGCGGCGCCACGTGGCCACCTCCAGCTACCCACCCCT
>NC_060958.1:7180786-7183286 GCF_910589235.1 Vespa crabro | reverse complement strand
ACGAAACGCGTCGTTTCTAAACGCAGAAATTATTCCACATTGGTTCTTTGCCAAAGTGTGGGCAGAAGGACAGTAGTTAGTGTTAGGCGGATATATATATCTATACATATATATATATATATATGATCTGTGATACTCTTTTATTTTATTCTCTTTCAATTTTTCTGTGTAAAATCGCTAAAATTTCTTTTTCTCTTTCAACCTATTTCACACGTGTGCTGTGCACGTGTGTATTAGTAGTTTAAAACCTTTTGCGAAGGACCGAGGAAAATGGCGCGACGCGCTTGACCGACCGGTAAATATTAGCCGGACGAGCCACACTTACTCTTCCCTGTCTCAGCGCGTTCCCGCGCTCATAAACAAAGTAATGACGTGCCAAACGTAAAACCCAATTCCCGGATTTCGAACGAACCCCGTCCGTCCGTCTCCTCTCTCTCTCTCCCTCTCTCTCTCTCTCTTTCTTTCTCTCTTCTCTTTTCTCCGTCTCTCTCTCTCTCTCTCTCTCTCTCTCTCTCTCTCTCTTTTTATTCCTGTCTTTCTATACTTTGAACTATACGAATCGTATAGGTACATACATATATATATATATATATATATATATATATATATGCGTGGGCTACGCGAAAAGTGCTACGATAAAAGCGAACGACGATAGTTGGCGTGCATGTAAATCACGTTTGGTAGAGAGAGAGAGAGAGAAAGGGAGAGGGTTGGATTCGTTTCTCTTCCATCTCTTTTCCACGAGTAGATATATATCGAATTCTTTCTAAACAATGCTTCCGTTCAAACGCTCTCCTCCCCTTCTTCTTCTCTATTTTTTTCCTTCCCTTTCTTCACCTCCCCTTCCCTTCCTTCCTCTTTTTTTCCTTCCCTTTCTCTTCTTTTTCCTTCTCCTCCTCATACTCCTTCTCATCCTCCTCCTCCCCTTTCTTCTTCCCCCCTTTTCGTCTTATTCTTATTCTCCTTTGACTTCTATTCTTTTTCTTCTACCTTTTTCTCTTCTTCTACTTCTACTTCTACTTCTACTTCTACTTCTACTTTTTTATTTCTTTTTTTTTTTTGGACTATTCCTCTCTTCTCATCCCTTTCTTCTTATTCTTCTTCTTCTTCTTCTTCTTTATCGTTTGCTTCTTCATGCGCATCCTTTATCGTACGACTACACCGGAGGAACGTCCGGTTACGATTTACGCTAACAAATCGAGCAAAAGGAGAAAACTCGGAACTCTTTTCTGAAATTTCTCTCATTTCCGTTCTTATTTTTCGTTTCCACCTGGTTCTTTCCTTTTTTTTTCCTTTTTCCTTCCCTTTCCTTATCTTTTCATTTCTTTCCTTTTCTCGTCCTTTTTTTTTGATTGTCTTACTCCGCCGTTACTCGATTAATTAGGAGATCGAAAAAATTACTGAATTAGAAATATTATTTAATTATTCTTTGATATGTGTGTATGTATATATATATATATATATATATATATATATATATTTTTTTTTTTTTTTTTATATAATAAGAACTTTTAATATTTGACGTAGAATCATCGATCAAAAAAGGCATTACGTTCTTAAGAACGTAATTGCAAAATTAATGTCAATTATTATGTAATAGTAAAATAAAATATAACTTTTGTTCGATACAATTCGAACGTTCCTGATTCTTTTTGATTGGTTTGAAATGTTTGACCTTTCGTGGAATATCGTCGGAAGTTTGGAAAATCTGTTAGATGTTTGCACAAGTGGCTTCTTCCTTTTTTTTTCGTGAAAGGCATAGGCTATTAATATATATATGTATATATAGATTCGATAATGACTTCGAAAGAACGAGAAACCCCGCAAAGAAAAGGCGTTTACACAAATGCGAGGTGACTCTACATTTTTTTAAAGAATTAGAACAATAATGAGAATCCAGCTATTATACGTGTATGTGTATATATATATATATTTTCACAGGTGTACATTAGCACGATCATAAGACATCGAAAAGCGATGCTCTTTTAGTCAAATCGAAATTTTGTTTCTTTTTCCGTTTATCTTGACGATATCTAGTGTCCATTTATTAAAAGAGCAAATAAACACAAATAATAACTTGCATGCACGCTGTCAACAAAGTGAAAATCATTTGAGTTTATTGATAATAATAATTTTTTCTCTTCTTTAGTTTTTTTTTTCTTTTTAATTCTTTTCTTTAGTTTTTCTTTTAGTCTTTTTTTTTTCTATTAAGTAATAACAATTTACAGTGAAATTATTCGTGAATCATCGAGAAAAAGTATTACTAATTGTGTTAATGAATCGTTTTGTCATTTATATCACTAGATTAGATAGAGATCACTTGCAAAAAAAATGATCCATGTGTTATCAAAGATTGATGATCCAATTTTTTTTTTTTTTTTTGTTATCAAAATTTCAACAATGAAGATTATTGAAATAATTTTTGATGAGATACGTATAGCTAGATAAAACAATGCCAATCATTTTAACGATGTATCTTGAGAAAACGAATGTTATGTTT
>NC_060958.1:7160786-7173286 GCF_910589235.1 Vespa crabro | reverse complement strand
TTTTGTTTTCCTTTTTTTCTTCTTCGTCTTTTTTTCCCATCCCTTCAAAGATTAGTCAGTTTTATAGATCCCGTTTTATAGATCACGTTTCGTTTCGTTAATTTTCCTTTAAAACGAATTAACATTCTAGATTAGATATAAGAAAATTCGTACAAATATTGAACTCGTTTTTCTATTTGTGTGAGAAAAATAATTCACTTTTTGTTTTTATTTTTTTTTCTTTCTTTCTTTTTTTTTTCTTTCCCCCCTAAAAAACAATTAGTTACATTCATTGATGTTGTCTATGATTGATACGATCGATTAAACGATTTAACGTTTCTTTTTTTTCTTTTTCTTTTTCTTTTTTTACGTACGCATATGCACGCATCTGATTATACGTGACGAAGATTAAATTGTAAAGAGAAATGAAGCTTGCCGTGGCTTCTGGCGTTAGCATTTTTAATTAAACTTTAATTACTTTAAGAAAGTAAGTAAATATCTATTCCGATAAATATATATAAGCGAAGCTTTGAGAACATTCGTTCGTTCTTGATTAAGGCTGTTAATAACAAGCCAATGATAATTTATAATAATAAAAGAGAATATATTTAAAAATATATTACGTATAGATATAAAAGGACAAGATAAAATATATTCAATTTAATCGTTAAGTTTATCAAACAAAGATTTTCTATGTCGTCCATTTTGGATAGATCCCATGTCTTACCTCAAACTATGGTTTTCCGTGTAAATTATAAACAAATCGTATCTTGGATAATTTGATATTAAGATATATTTAATATTAACGAGGTAACAAATAAGATATATGAAGTAAGTATACGAGTAAGTTAATATTATATTATTAACTTAATAATTCATATCTTTAATAATTAATATTATTATAAATGATTTAATTTTAAACCTAAGTGCGAGATTGTTAGATAATAAATTTCTTTGTATAATAAATTAATATTTATAAGAAAGTACATTTGTTTAAACATTATATAGCACGTAATATACGTTAAATATAAAATAATATTGATTTAATATATCGATAAGCGTAAATCTTCAATTTGGTAGAAATAATTTACAGTTTCGATAAATTCATAATGATTTAAACAATTTATAATGTACACGGAGTACAATAAACTGATATTTTAACAATTATCTATTTATTTCATTGTATAGAATCAGTTTTCTTTTCTAAACGTGAAGATTTAAAAATTAATACCTTGAGAAATTTTATAATTATTTAAACAATATATAACATACACGGGATACAATAAATTAATATTTAAACAGTAGAGTATTCACTTAAACATTATATATTGTTTGGAATGCGCGAAAAATTTACAATAATCTTAAGTTAAAATTTCAAAAGAATAATTACTAAGCTATTGAGTTATTTTCAATGATTCATTATAATCTCTCGAGAATCACTCTTAGTCGTATATTAATTTTACCATGTTATCATTCAAAATGCACTTATGATGATGGGTGTAGGAGTATAGATTTAAGAAACTTAGACGACGTAACATTCCGTCTTTCACATTGCCACGTATACGCAAATAGGATTATTTCATATTTAATGTATTTTCGAATTATTAGAACCGAGTCATAAATTTTTCGCGTTTTTCTTTTCTAAAGTTCAAAATTTCGAATAAAATTTGTAATTTTATTTTAATAAGGTCGAATATTATATTAAAGTCAAGGGATAAATTTTTGACTATTTACTTTTATAAAGTTCTATTAAAGTTATAATTTTAGTTTAACTAAAACCGAGTTCTATATATAAAGACTATTCGTACATATTTCATTTTCTTTTTTTTTTTCTTTTCGAAAGTTCAATTAAATTAATAAATTTTTTCTTATAAAATTAAGTTCTATATTAAAATCATAGCTACGAAATATGTAAGATATGAAAATAATGGACACATTGAAAATGCATGCATAGAATCAAAGTGCATACGAAGTTAAAACGAGCAGACAAGGAAAGTGGGACTTAGGTCCCACTTTGTCTCACATACATTAATAAGATTATTTGATATATTGCATTTTTTATTATTAAAGTCGAGTCTCGTACATTATTCATTTTATTCTTTTTTCTTTTTTCTTTTTTCTTTAAATTAAATTAAATTCATACTTTTATCTTTCATAAGTATTTCACATTTTTCATTTACATAAAATTAATTATTTAAACAATCTTTAATATGCACGAAATACAATAAATTAAAATTTATACGATAGTACAATTGCTTAATCATTACAAAGCCCGTAACTCCTGAGAAAGTCAAAATAATTTTAATTTATAATTTCAATACATTAAAATTATTTTCTCGGTGCAGTTGGCCTTGTTTAATATAAACATATTCCGTCTTTAATTAATTTTGACGATTATCGAGTTGGTTTTCTTTTGACGGGTGAACATTTAAATTCTCTTTTTAAATGCGAAACCTTAAAAATTAATAATTTAGATAATTTTTCAATCATTTCTAAAGTTTCTAATATACACGTAGTACAATAAAATAATATTTGAATAATACTAAGTCACTTGATCATTTTAATGAGTTTATGATTTATAATTTATGAGTACGTATATATGCACATACATACATACATACATACGCACACAAACACACACACATGCGCCGAGTCATACACACGCTCGGGCGTGCGCACAAACTTTCGGCGCGTAAAATTAAAAAAAAAAAAAAAAAATGAATATAAGAACAAATTGTACACATTATTTCCATTCATTTGTTCGTTCATTCGTTAATTTCATATCGAGCTACTGTTGTTAGAATCAAATCAGGAAAAAAAAAAAGAAAAAATGGAATAATGAAACACAAAAATAATTACGTAATCTCCAAGAAACTAATATTATACAAGGATAGCTTAAAAGAGTTTAATTTCGGATTTGTCGTAACGCGATAGTAATAAGATGCTTGGATCAGTTGGAAAACTTTGTTGAAAGAAGTCACACACACACAAAGAGAGAGAGAGAGAGAGAGAGAGAGAGAGAGAGAGAGAGAAAGAGAGAGAGAGAGAGAATCATTTTACTCTTTATCGAGAAAATTTTTTAGTTTCGTCTTAATCAAAGTGCGTTCTCTCATCGTGGAGTAACGGAGCTTCGTAGATTTTTTCTCTGTCTCTCTCTCTCTCTCTCTCTCTCTCTCTCTCTCTCTCTCTCTCTCTCTCTCTCTCTCTCTCTCTTTCGAAATGTCGAGAATATTTTATCCCTTTCGTTTCGTCCATTTAATTATCTTAGATTTTTCTCGTAATCGACATATACGATGTAGCTTAGTTCGATGAAAATGTACTTGATGGCTGATATAAAATTAAGATATATTCAGAATTGTATTTAACTAATTTATTCTAAAGAATTTAACATTTCTCTTTGTTTCTCTCTCTCTCCCTCTCTCCACCCTCTCTCTCTCTCTCTCTCTCTCTCTCTTTCTATCTCTTTGCAGAACACGCACGATTAAACAAGACGCGGATCGATTAAAATGTAAATTCTTTCCTTTGCTAGATTGTCTCGTATTAAATTTAACGAAAAAGAAGAAGATAGGGATATATATATATATATATATATGTAGAGAGAGAGAGAGAGAGAAAGAGTGAAAGAGTAAGAGAGAGTAAGAGAAGAGAGAGAGAAAGAGAGAAAGAGTAAGAGAGAGAGAGAGAGAGAGAGAGAGAGAGAGAGAGAGAGAGAGAGAGAGAGAATCTCGACGATAAAGGGAAAAGATTTCTTTCGATTTAATTAGAATTTCTTCTTCGAGTCACGTGATCCGTGGCTAAGGGAAACACGTGTGTGCCAGCGGCAATATGGTTCATGGAAATTCTTAATTAAATTCTCGCCACTTTCTCGAGTTTGGCGAAGTAAGAGAGAAAAGAAAGAAAGGAAAAAAGATAAGAGAAAGATAGAAAGAAGAAAAAAAATGAAAGAAAGAAAGAAAGAAAGAAAGATAGAATGGCCCTTTCCATCTGAGTTTTTTTCTTTTTTTTTTTTTTTTTTTTCATTCTGAGATTCTTACGAGGTAGGGGTAGATGTATTCCTACTTTTTTTACCTCATACACCTCCTACCCCTCTCTCTTTTCACCCACTCTCTCTCTCTCTCTCTCTCTCTCTCTCTTTCTCTCTTTCTCTCTCTCTCTTTCTCTCTTTCTCTCTCTCTTTTTCTTTTTCTTCTTTTTTCTCCCTTTTCTTCTATTCGTAAGCTCTGCAACTTCAGATTGCGTTTGCTTTTCTCCAACGACGAAGACGAAGACGACGACAACGACGACAACTACGACGGAATCTTCGCCGCAAAGCGAGAGCTTTATTCTAATCTTCCTTCTTACTATCATCGTCCACCTCTTTCTCCTCCACGGCAAAACAATTAAGCTTTCCACGAAATCTCACTTCTCTCCCTCTCTTTATTACTCTTCCTATTTCTCATTCTTCTCTTTCTCTTTCTCTGTCTATTTTTCTCATTCTTCTTTTTCCTTCTTTTTTCTGCCCCTTTTTCTTCTTCATCATCTTCTTCTTCTTCTTCATCTTCTTCTTCTTTCTTTACTTCTTTTTCTTTCGTTTTTTTCCTTCGCGTCTTTATTGCCACTTTCGTTTCCACGGCCAACGATCATACTCCTCGATCATCTTTCGTAAGTACAATTTTCCCCTATCTTTTCTTTTTCTTTTTTTCTTTTTTCCTTTCTCTCTTTTTCTTTCATTTTTTTCCCCGTTTTTTTTTTTTTAATTTTCTCTCCTACTCAAGCGTTCCCTTATTTTTTCTTTTTTTCTTTCTTTTTTTTCTATTATTCCACAACTCGATGAAATTGTATTACTTAAGCGTTTATGAGCGTGAAATTATTATATTTTAATTGATTTCTAAGAAATCTTAAACAGAGAGAGAGAGAGAGAGAGAGAGAGAGAGAGAGAGAATTGAAATTCGAATCCTCTTATAGATTAGAATATAATTAATCATAGATATATTCGACGATTAAGGATTTGCTCGAATCGTTATAGTAATATGAAAGGTAAGAAGAAAAAGAGAAGAAAGATGATCGATGTTCTTCGCGTATAGAAATATCTATTACATTTAGATCAATTTTGTGAATCAATCATGATGCCAGAGCCACATCGATATAACGTGAAGTACTTCGATGTAATCCTCTTGGGTTTTAGATTTGCAATATTTTCGATTAAAAATATCATCCGTCGATAATCTAATATTTCGTAAAACAATATATTACGATAGATTAATAAAACATATTAAATGTATTATTATCAAATTATTATCTACGTTATTTACGATAGATTTATATTTTGTTTATTAAAAATTACAGGAATGTGTATTAATCGATAAGTAAGATTTCTACTTGTTATAACGTCGATAAATTTTTTTTCTCATTCCATCTTTATTTCTTTCTCTCTCGCTCTCGAACTTTTCGTACGGACGTTCCGACATTACCGACGTGCAACAAAAAAATATATTTACCTCGTGTACAAGTATTGTTATCGACATAGGATAACACGATCTCGAAATGATAATATTATCATCGGAGTTAAATAGTTTCAATGGCGTATCTCGTAGAGAATGGCGTCGCTGATCGAAAATAATCGTGAGCGCAGGATCCGGGATTATACACGATCGTCCTATGGGTCGTCATTCGACAGGAGTTTAGTCGGTGCCGGTCCCGAAACGCGTTCACGTCTGAACATCCTGCGGGACGAGAAATATTAAGGATGGCAAGGGATATGTACATTTGATAGGGCGGTCCATTAGTGAGGGGGGAAAAGGAGGAAAACAAATTTTTCAAGCTACGACGGGGCCTTTTTAGTGAACGCGTAAAGAAAGAGAAGAAGTTAGATTATTACGGGATAATGAATCTCTTCGGGGAACAGAGAGAGAGAAGAAGAAGGGTGCGCAAAACGTACGTTTAGATTAGGCTAAATAACACGTCGATTTGTCGTGGCGTCGCGTACCAAATCGTAATATCAACGCCGTCATCGTCGTCGTCGTTGTCGTTATCGTCATCGTTGTCGTTGTCATTGTCATTATATTATATTATATTATATTATTTTGTCAAACATAATATCGTGTCTCTTCGAGATGACGCGACCATATCAAACGTCCAAATAATCTTCTTCTATATCTACAGCCATTTTCTCTCACTTTCTCTTTCTCTCTTATTTTCTCTCTCTCTCTCCATCTCAATCTCTATCTCTATTTCTACCTCTTTCGTCGCGTTACCGATCGTTCCTGTCGAAAAGGGAAGAATGTTAAACATTCTCGATGACACCTACGCGACGAATGCTAGTACAGGATAAAGGTGAGTAATGTATTCACAAAACGTCGCGTGATCTTTCGATCGTCTAATTCATATCGTTATATATATACATTTATACATACATACATACATACATACATATACATACACACTTACATATATGTATATATATATATATATATATTCTTTATCACGATTTAAAGAAAATTTATTTTTCATCAATCTTAGAAATGTCTATCGACGTTACAGATATAAAATCGATTTCCCGACACACCCGACTCGTATATCGAGCATATCACGAAACGATGCATATATTAGTATATTATAAACTCTATAGTTCTCTCTCTCTCTCTCTCTCTCTCTTTCTCTCTTTCTCTTTCTCTTTCTCAGTCTCTCTCTTTTTCTCTTTTTCTCACTCCCTTATTATCTATCACGTATAAGGAACACTCTTATAACGTTTATGGTATATTATTATGGAATAATCATGAAATACCTATTATACACGTATAATGAATTTTTCTTCGTTTTTTTTTCTTTTTTCCTTTCCCCCTCCCCCTCCCCCTTTAATTACCATTAGAAACGAAATAATAATAGAGATATTACATTCGAGTCAATTGTTACGCCTGGTTTTTTAATATCCTTCCATTTGCTTGGATCACAATTAAGCGCGTTCCATCGAATAGAAGGACTCTCTAAGCTTTACGATACTCCTGCTGTAATTCGTTCGATACAGACGAACACGAGAATGGAATTAATTTATGAATTTTCGATTGGAGTAATTCTATTGTCAATATAGTAATAGGTTTTAGAATCATGTGGATTAAAAAACGTATACGGCTGGCAACGATTTATCATTTTACATGGGAATGAATAATTATTACATATAAATAATATTTATTGTTTGATACTTTTCAATATAATAAATTTATACAACACACTAACAATTTATATGTTTACTTATTTATTTATTTATTTATTTTATTTCCAATATATGTATAATATTCGATTATCAAAAATTTGTTACCCTTTAATCGTCAACGAATTGTTACCATTTGTTAGATCGATATAGTAATAAATCGTTTAGAATTGATAATGCATATTGTGTCGTACAATGATAGGTAACGACAGTAATGTTATTGACAGACTCTTATCAAACTTCGATGTCTTTGATCTTCAAACTAGATAGACTTCGATGATTACTATGAAGTCGTTGCCACGATACCGAAATGGAAACCTCTCACCCTCCCTCTCCCCATCCCGGCCCCTCACTCCCTTCGTCCTTGTATTCTCATTCCCACGATATATTCTTAGAGTCTATCTTTAGTTAACTCTCGAAAGCTTTTAATAAGTTTCTTAAGGTAAGATGAAATCTTAGTTAGTTGCATTAAATTCGAATTCGCAAAGTTATATATATATATATATATATATATATATATATATATATATATATATATGTAGTAAAAAGACACGAATGTTTAAAGATGTCATCGTTAACATAGATCGAGAAAGTGTTAAGAAACTTTATTTTCCTTTCCTTTTTTCTTTTTTTTTTCTTTTTCTTTTTTTTTCTTAACTTTAATACTTACTTCTTTAATCTTGTTCAATTTTAACTCTTAGAAAGAGTTACTATTTTACAAAGAATATTCTCGACTTTTCCCACTTTATTCCTATCCTTCGCACTTTCGACCCTAAGCGAAAGATAAATGCGTATGCATAATTAATGAAATATTTCGTATAAGAACCTCATACATACATAAATACATACATACATACATATGTAGACACATACGAAATGTTTCGAGAAAGAGTGTATATATATATATATATATATATATATGTAATAATAATAATAATAATAACTGGCTCTTATAATGCTTTATTAATCAAAAAGATATACTCTCTGTCTTAGTCTCTCCCTCCATATCTCTCTCTCTCTCTCTCTCTCTCTCTCACTCTCTCTATCTTTCTTTTTCTATAAATATATAAAGTTAGTACTTGAAAGTTCCTAGATGATTTTAAAATTACTTAATTACTTTTCTTGCAACATTTTTTTTTGGTGTTAATTACTTTGTCGTTATTCATGTCTCGTGAAACTAGAAATCTAGGAACTTTGATGTCATAAAATATATAAAACAAAGTTTTTTAGAGAGAGAGAGAGAGAGAGAGAGAGAGAGAGAAACGAAAATTTCTGCATGACTTATTATTCTTACATAGAGACATTTGAATCGAACCAGTAGACATATTTATTATCAAAGAATTGCATCAGCATTTTCCTTTGAATTTAAAAGAAATATATTTGGAGTATAGGTATCGTATTTTATTTTATTTTTCTTGTATGTATTCTTTTTTTTTCTTCCTTCCCGTTTCATTTTTCTTTTTCTCTGTCTTTTCTTTTCTTTTCCTTTTTTTTGTCTCCTTTTTCTTTTTCGTTACTTTTGTATCGAAGGAAAAGAAGAGGAACATGTTCTCTTCTGCTAGTACGATATTTCTTAAGACATATTTTTCCTTTTGTCATAGCTACTTAGATCAGAATGAACATTTCTCCTATGCTTTGCCATAGCTATGGATGCCTTTTATTCTTTGGGTTTCTTTTTTCTCTTTCTCTCTCTCTCTCTCTCTCTCTTTCTTTCTCTCTTTCTCCTCGTCGATGAGCTCTATTTTATTCGAGTGGATCTTTGCAAATTGGATGCAATGTCATATGTTTTATAAATAATCGTACAGAGATATAATATATATATACTATATTTTTGTAATATTTATATATATTTCTTTTATTATATAGAAATATATATATATATATGTATTTTATTATATTTATTTTTATTTTACTTTTATTTGAAGAGAGAAAGAAAAAGAGAATGTAATTTATATACATGTGTATGTGTATGTATATATATATATATATATATATATATATATATATATTAATTTATTTAGATACATAGGTATGTATATAAATAAATGAAATCGTTGGTAGTATATAACAAAGGAAGAAAATTCACAAAGAGAAATCTTGAGCCGGAAGACGATTTTAACCAAGTCACACTACTACTTTTTTTGTACTTTCTCTCTCTCTCTCTTTCTCTCTCTCTCTCTCTCTCTCTCTCTCTCTCTCTCTCTCTCTGTCGTTCTTCCTCTATTGCTCTCTTGAAAAGCTTAAACAAACGAACAATGTACAACACGAAACGCTAAAAGCGTTTCTCGTAATAACACAAGTGGAATTCTTGCTTCGTAGTTCCTTGACCCTCGAAACACCACTCGCGAGAAGATATTCAAACTATTCGCGAGTATTCGTCTCACGTATAACGTTATACACGTTACTCGCTTTGTTTGTTAACAATGTTTGGGTTTGCCGATACGTTTTCTCTTATCCTCTTTGACGACTTTTCTTTCTCAAAAAAAAAAAAAAAAAGAAAAAGAAGCAGAAAAAAATAAAGAAAAAAATAAAAAATAAAGGAAAAAGACGAGTGCACAATATAATATTTACGTAAATCGTATGGGCATAATAAAAGTAGAAAATAAAAGTTTTAAGGAAAAAAAAAAAAATGAACTGTAATAATGAACTATAATAATTATGAAAAATTCGAAATAACGTTATGTACCTACAGAATGATCCAAGAATGTTTATTACTCCGATGATTTTATTACGATAGATTAATTGTCTGTTTTTTTCTTTATTTATTTATTTTTTTTTTTTTTTTTTTTGAATTACGCAGTCAGGCTTGGTTATGTAATTTTACGATCTGAAAAGAAGATGAAGAAAGAAAGAAAAAAAAAGAAAAGTGAAGAAAAGAGAAGAAAGAAGAAAAACGTCGGCCTAAATAGTCTCAAAGTAGAATTAATTGATTTTTTTTTTTTTTAAATCATCTAGAAACTTTGTATGTATATTTATGGTTAAATATTTTTTTTTTCTTCTTTTTTTTCTATGTTGGATAATCCATTTTTTTTTTCTTTCTTTATATATACATATATAGATATATATATATATATAAGGGATGTAACTTTTATATATAGGTAGGGGAAAGTAAGAAAATTATCGACGGAATTTTTTCTACGAAATTCTTTTTTCTTCCCTTTATTTTTTGTTTGTTTCTTTCTCTCTTCTCTCTTTTTTTTTCCTTTTTCTTTCTTTCTCTTTCTTTGTTACCATGTAAAAACGGAGAACGAGGTAGAATGAAGATTCGTATAATGGCGGCCGTTTTTTTATTATACTACCTTGTAGACGCAAAAGGGTGGAAAGCTTTATCTTCGAGTGATGTACGATCGCGTCCGTGCAGAGAATATCTTGTCGGACGGACGGGTGGAAGAAGGGAGGATAAGGGGCATAGGGTGTAGGAGGGAGTTATACGGGGAAGAAATTATGATTTCGTTTTGAATTATCGTGCTAAAGTACCGTCAACGACATTTGCAGAATAAAATGTTCTTTCTTCTTTATATTTTTCTTTCTTTCTTTCTTTCTTTCCTTTTTATTTCTTGTTTTCTTTTTTTTTTGTTTTTTGTTTTTTTTGTTTTGTTTTTTTCTTTACGTTTTATCTTTCCTTATTTATTTTTCACGTTTTATTTTTTATTTTCAACCTCTCGTACTTCATTTTGCGAGTATCTACATGCATATAACTCTCGCGTACTTAAACGTTTAAAATATTTATCGGTAATCGTAAGAATGGCATTAAAAGATTTTTCTAAACGACGAAAAGTCCGAACGAAAGAATTTTCTCGTAGATATTTCTTTTTCTTTTCTCTCTTTTTTTTCTTTCTTTTTTTTTTTCTTTTTTTACATAAAACTTGTACATACACGTAAGTACGTGCGCGTAGTTGGTTAGTTGGTTGGTTGGTTGCTCGCCTTGTTAGCTCGCTTGGCTTCGCAGGTTAAATGTCCTTCAAGGGGCGTCACTCACTAGTTTTTTTGTTTATTTATCCAAGATAATTTTTGGAATGATAAAGTACAACCTGTGATAAACTGAAACGATCATTATGTACATGTCTCTATGTGTCTATCATGTATACGAGGGCGTACGCGTGGCTTTCTTCTCTTTTTCTCTCTCTCTCTCTCTCTCTCTCTCTCTCTCTCTCTGTGTTTGTGTGTGTGTGTGTACGGGTAACTCGATATCACACCATTTATTTTAGCACCGTCATTCATCTAAATGGAATCTTCATGGTAAGAACACATATTTGATTCGGGAAATGAAAAAAAGGAAAAGGACAGAGAGAGAGAGAGAGAGAGAGAGAGAAAAAAGTAAGAAAATAAAAAAGGAGGAAAGAAAAACAGAAAAAAGAAAAATGCTAACGCAAGGAAATGTAGTTTTAAAGAAAAGCCGAAGGAAAAATCTTCGCTTTTAGTGGCATTCAAAGAGTAAGAGAGAAAAAGAGAGAGAGAGAGTGTGTGTGTGTGTGTATGTGTGTGTATGTGAGAGTAGTATAAGCTAGTCCGAAAGTCATCGATCGGCAAACGCGTTTCAATGTTTAGGGAACCCTTGTCTGTGTCTGCCGAACGATCGATCCATCGGACGTATAAAAAAAAAAAGAAAAAAAAAAAGGAAAATGTAAAAAAGAAAAGAAGAAAGAAGAAAAAAAATAAAAAAGCTTTAAAGCGTAGCAGTTAGCACGAGGGATGGGAGAACGTGTACGTATCAGGGTCCAGTGCCGATCGTAAAAGCGATCTACCACCTCAACCTCCACCTCCACCTCTACATTCACCCCCATCCCCACCCTCACCTCCACCTCCACCTCTACATTCACCCCCATCCCCACCCTCACCTCCACCTCTACATTCACCCCATTCCCACCCTCACCTCCACTTCCATCTCAACCTCCACTTATATCTACACCTACACTTCTACCCCTACCTCTATCTATACCTCCATCTTCTCTTTCTCTTTCCACTGTTTTTTTTTTCTTCTACTTCTATTTCCACTTCTACTTCTACTTCTACTACTACTACTACTACCACTACTTCTATTTCTTCTTCTTCTTCTTCTTCTTCTTCTTCTTCTTCCTCCTCCTACTTTTTTCTTTTTCTTTTTTTATCACATCGTTGAAGGTCGTGTAACGTTCGAAAAAAGGAAAGAGTAACCGGCGGTGCTTCTCGTCCTTTTCATATTCGTAAAGAAGGGAAAAAGATTTTTTCTTCTTTTTTTCTTTTCCTGGTTTTTTTTGTTTTTTGTTTTTGTCAGGATACATACTTCAGAAAACATTCGCTTTTCTTTGTAAAATATCGTATGTACGATATATCACACGTAAGTAAATAATTATCA
>NC_060958.1:7135786-7155786 GCF_910589235.1 Vespa crabro | reverse complement strand
TCGAATGTATGTACAATGTGGCTGATTGGGACGGGAAACGTTTGCAAGCTCTTAAATGTTGAATGGCCTCGTTATCGACGACGTTGACGTTGACGACGACGACGACGACGACGACGACGACGACGACGACAAGGACGACGAGGACAAGGACGAGGACGACGATATTGAGAAGAAAGAGAGAGCGAGAGAGAGAAAAATGAACGACGAAAAACTAGAGACGAGGAGATAAATACGAGTAAAACGAGCTTTGAAACTTTCGTTTGATTCAATCCTACGTCGTCGACTGTCTCTTTCTCTCTCTGCCTCTCTCTCTCTCTCTCTCTCTCTCTCTCTCTCTCTATCTATCTATCTATCTATCTATCTCATTTCATTTTCTATCTTTTTATTTATTTTTTTTATTTTTATTCATTTATTTCTTTTCTACTAATTCTTTTTTTCTACTTTTTACTTTCTTCTCTCGCTTTTCACGCCAACCATTTTATCTTTTTTTCTCCACCTTTTCTCTCTTTCTCTCTCTCTCTCTCTCTCTCTCTCTCTCTCTCTCTCTCTCTCGGTTCTTGACTCTTGCGCGAATCTTCGGAAGAAAAAGAAAAAAAAGAAAAAAAAAAAATATAAAAAGAAACTCTTAACTTTCTTAACGTTAAGTTTCGAATTCGTTCGCACTCGGAAACCGTGCAATTTTCTTTCCGATAGTTTTACCAAAGTGGTATCTCCAGTATTCGATAAATCGAAGAAGATGATTCGAAAGATTCGACGGAGATCGAAGAATTGTCTTTGAAAAAGACGGTATTTACTTCTTCTTTCTTTTTCCTCTCTTTTTCTTTTTTCTTTCTTTTTTTTTGTTTTTTTTTGTTTTCTTTTTTTTTTTTTTTCTATGATCGTGAAAAGACTCTCTGACGTTTTAAGAATTTGATAATCTTCGGACGAATTGAGAAATCGATTTATTCCATATGTTACACACACACACATACATATATGTGTATATATATATATATATATATATATGTATATATATATATATATATATATATATGTATATATATATATATATATATATATATATGTATATATATATATATACACACACATAAATATTCGTAATATATTACATTAAATCGAATCGCACTATCTATATCACATATTAAGAAGCTGCAGAGATATATTATCGTCTACATACAAAAAAAGAAAAGAAAAAAAAGATTTTCATTTTTAGAGTTTTTGTCCTTAGAAGAACGTTCAGCATTCAGAATAATACATCGTCTTTGTACATATTTTTTTTTCTTTTATATATATATATATATATGTATATAGAATATATATATATATATGGTATATATTAAAATATATATATATATGGTATATATTAAAATATATTAGACTATACGTATACTTAGTGTTAGTCATCTCCAAGTGCGGCAGTATATGAAAAATTTTACCGCTATTCAATACTAATGGTCGATCGCTCATACGTTTGCAATTAATTTCCATTCTATAATGCGAGGATATCTTTCTGAATGTTTTTTCCTTTTTCTTTTTTTGTCATTTAAAAAAATCTCTTTTTCTTTTTTTCCTCTCTTTCAAGCGCGCGCCCGTTGCGCAAACGAGAGATTGATAATGGAGGAAGAAAATAAAGAAAAAAAAAAAAAAAGAAAAGAAAAAAAAAGAAATAAAAAAAAGAAAAAATAAGAAACAATAAAAGAAGAAAAGGAAAGATATGAAGATCGATAGAAAATAAAAAAAAAGAAGAAAAACAAGAGAATAATAAAAAGAAAAAGAAAGAGTGACAGAGAAAGAAAAGTCACTTTCATACGCGGTTGATTTCGAAAATTCGAGGGTGTTAGGTAGATAGGTAGGTAGATAGGTAGGTAGGTAGGTAGGTAGGTAGGTAGGTAGGTAGGTAGGTAGGTAGGATGGTGGATGGGTGATGGCTGGCTGGGGTCACTCAATTACGGTCGTCCTCTTCCTGTGAATTGTAAAATCTCATGACCTCTTCTCTCGCAGCATCCGCGATGGCTCCTCTGCAGGGATTTGGATCCCAATTCACTCCGGGACAACCGAGCGATTCGAAACACGTGACGAGACGATTCGTGTTAGTTGGACAGCAATGAACGACGGCCCAAACGCAAGGATTAGGACTTCGAACGTATGGTGGAAATATCGTCGTTTGTACTCCGTTGTTGCGTCGATTTACGTTCTATAAATGGAGAAAAATTATGAAATTTTTTAACATCAATAGATAAATGTTATTAGACATTTTCGAAGTTATAAAATGAATTAGACTTTTTATATCGAAGGATATTTTTTTTTTTCCTTTTTCTTTTTTTTCCCTCTTTTTTACATCGTAATAACAAATTTCTTTCTGTTAATGCAATATAATACGAACTATCGATCGTTCCGTTTCATGTCATATTATCAATGAAAGTATCTAAGAAGAAGAAAAATTGTTGAATTTCTATATCGTTCATAGATCGATCTATAAATCTTGACAAACGTTTCCATTGATAGATATATTGACGTGAACGTAAGTGATTTGACGTGTTCACGTAAAGTTTGAAATCAGTACATCCGTTGTCACGAACTATGTTTAATTGTCTATAGTTGTATCAACGATTATACACAAGACAAGAGCGTGAAACAATTTGACGGACAAATGGATGGCTCACCGGGAAATTGATCTCGTTTTCAAATCCTGCCCTCGACATGAACGTCGGCCTTGAATGAGGCAAGGATCCTTTGGGTTGAACTATTATCCTAGCGCTAACCGGTAACGCGTTCAATCTGGCTTCCTCATGCCGTCTATATTGTTCATTCATAATTCTCCTGTTATCTTCCCTTTCCCATTGGGCTTTGGCACTATTGGTAAAACGAAAATCTTTATATTATTTAACATATTCGATCATTATTAAAAATACGTAATAATTTGAAAAATAAATGATGAAGATATAATTTTAAATGATTTATCACATTCTCTCACCTATTCTCATGCTGACGTCGTGCGTTTTGTCGTGCTATAATCGCCTGTCTTTTTTTCTCTTCTTCCTCCCTGATCCTTTGTTGTTCTCTTTGTTGTTCTCTCAGTCGTTCCCTTTGACGTATCTCAGTTGTTCTTCGATTCTCCATTAAATTCTCCAAAACCGGAAGAACAGAACTTACGGTAGCCGTAGGCCCGACTCTTCGCACAGATGTCATACCTCTTCTTCTCTGATTCTCGATCATTTCCTGTGCCCTTCTATCTTCCTCGAGTCTAAACGTTTCCATCTTCTTTCTTTCCTCTTCATATCTTCTTGACTGTTCCCTCTTATACTCGATCTCTCTCCTTCGTTCCTCCTCCAATATTCGTCGTTTTTGCTCCTCTTCCTCCTTACGTCGTCGTTCCAATGCTTCAATCTCCTGTCTCCTTCTAGCCTCGTCCAGCGAGACTCTAGGATCGATGTAAGTCGGAGCAGAGGGACCGTGCTCTCTCCTCTCATATCCCGAACTTGGTGGATATCTATTGGATCGATTCATTTGCCTGACAGCCTCCATCGCCCTTTCCATCTGCCTCTTCTTCTCCTCCTCCTCCTCCCTTTCTCTCCATCTTCGTGAAACGTTCCAATGTTCGTTTCTTCGTTCATCCTTCCTAAGTTCGACCGGTTGATTTCTTCTCACGTACTCCTGCAACTTTCTCTCCTCGTCTAGTCTCCTTTGACGTTCCTCCATTATTCTTTTTCTTCGATATTCCTCGTCGTCGTTTCTGTCACGCGTCACGTTATTCCTATACCTTCTCGATCTCTCCATTTCCATTCTTCTTCTATTCTCTTCTTCCGACATTTGCTTTCTTCTTTCATTCTCCATTCTCCATCTTTCTTTCTCAAACTCTTGCCTCCTTCTTTCCTCCTCAATTTTCCTTCTTTCGTCCTCCAATGTCCCTCTCCTTCTTTCCTCTTCCATTCTCTTTCTTTCGTCCTCAATCCTTCTCTCCTCCGTCATAGCCTCTCTTCTTCTTTCCTCCTCCCTTCTCCTTCTCTCCTCCTCTAACATCTGCCTTCTTCTTTCATTCTCCATTCTTTGTCTCTCTAAAAGACGATTTTTTTCCATGTATTCCCTTTCCAATTTCCTTCTCTCCTCTTCCTCGTTTTCTCTACTTTCGTTTTTATTAAAATTATAACGAGCCAATTGTAAATTCGCTACAGGCAGATCTTTCATTCTTCTCCGTTCCTCCAATTCTTCCCGTCTCCTTCTCTCTTCGTCCAACAATTTCCTCCTTCGTTCCATCTCCTCTTCCTCCTTTCTTCTCTTGGCCATCCATTCTCTTCGTCTGTTCTCCAAATCCCTTCTGTCCTCCGTTATCAAATTTCTTCTTCTATGTTCCTCCTCCCTTCTTCGCGCTTCCTCACGTCTACGTAATTCCTCCATTCTCGTTCTATCCTCGTAAAATTTCTTCCTTCTATCTTCCTCATCTCGAACGGAGTTCGACGTCGGTGATCTTCTTGCCTCGAGTTCCTTGACCCTTCGCAATCTTTCCTCTTCCTCTATTCTTTGCTGTTTCAACAATCTATCGTATTCCTCTCGAATCTTATCGATTTGAATGTTGACTATGTTCTTATCCTGTTGTTGTCGTTGTTGTTGTTGTTGTTGTTGTTGTCGTCTTCTTTGTTCGGTATCCAATTCGTCGCTAGATATTAGACCTTCGTTCTCACCGTAACCCCATAAACCGGAGTCCCTCTCACTGTCGACCCATAACAACTTTCGAGAACGACCATTGAAACGTGAAACGTATCCGCTCGTATTCGTATCGGATAACGATGAACTGCTACTACTACTACTACTACTACCACTACTCCTTTTCCTTCTACTACCTTTCAAATCGTTAACGTTTTTAATCGATTCGACAGCGCTCGATGAGCTCGAATTACCGAGATCACCTCTAACAGGTAATCTCTCCTTGATGTTTCTATCCTGAATCAAAAAATCATTTACCATAGCGTCTATGTCGCCACGATTCTCTTTATTTCTCTTAGGCTCGGTCTCTAACTTTTTTAACTTGAAGAGCTCGTCCATTTCCTCGTAACTCTCGGCGGATATATCGTAGTCGAGATCAAGTGATATCGGTACGACATTGAACGGTGCCGTAGGTTGCTCTGCCTTACCATTTGGTTCCCCGGTTTTCTCGATCTTCTCAACGGATCTCTTCAGTTTTCGAGAAGAGGGTGAGAAATAGGAAAAGGAAGTGGCCGAGGAGGAAGAGGAGGAGGAGGAGGAGGAGGAAGAAGAGGAAGGAGCTTCGAGACCCTCGCAACCAACTTGTAACTCGGGCACACCCCCAACTCCAAAAGCTTCAACGTTACTCGGTACTTCCGACCTTAATTCTGAATCCAAGAAATTCGATCTACCGTGAAGGTCCTTGGTATCATTATTGGTGCCACTGCCAGTAGCACCGCCATCGTTATCATTATCATTACCGGTACTAACCATGGTTATCGTCGTTGACTTTAACAACCCGTTTGACGATTTTCCAACCTTCCAACTTAGCCCTGAACTTTTCTTTGGCATTTTGCTCTTATTATTACCTATTCTCATCGTAGCCGATGTAGCGATAGATGTCGGGGTTGGTAACGTTAATCCCGTCAACCCCGTCATTATTACTCCCTTTACGTTAGACATTGGACTTGGTAAGGATTTCCTACCCTCAAACAAATCCAATTTGTATATCTCTACCGAACCAGGACCTTCGTCCTGAAACGTTTCGTCAGCCACGAAAGGCTCGTCCATTTCGGTTGGTGGAACAACGTAATCATCGCCACCGGGCTTTTTCCCATCGTATTCATTCTTACCGGATAAATGCTTCGATCTTTCCTTGTCATTCTGAGTAACGATCGTACTGACCGAGTCTCTCGAGATCGTTCCTACGTTATCGTTGTCGTAAACCTTTCCTATCGACAAATCTGAAAGGATTTTTACATAATTAGCCTTACCCATTCGTATACATTCCCTTCTCTCTCTCTCTCTCTCTCTTTCTCTCTCTCTCTGTCTCTCTCTGCCGGACTATTTTACCTCCCCCCCTTTTTCTCTCCTTCGCGTCTTTGATCTTTCCCTTTTAAGAAACTTTACGCGACATTCTATAGATTCTATAATACAAGCGATAATTAATATAACCCGTTTGATATCGTCCGTGATAATATTCCTAAATTGTGAAACGATAAGATTTGATGAAGGAACGGTGAAAATGGTCGCAAAGAAGGGCGCAAATGGAAATGACGTTTTACTTCGTTTCAGGTAGAATCGAACGAATAAATTTGATAGCATTTCGCGGCTCGGGATTAATCGAAGCGACAGAATTAAATCACTGATGACGTAACGGAAGAGAGAGAGAGAGAGATAGAGATAGAAATAGAAATATATATATATATAAATATATGTATATGTATATATATAGAAAAAGAGAGCTCGGAGATCGGAGACATATATATACTGGATTAATTGGCACTTACCATTGGCCGAGAATGAAATGAGTGAGCCACGTCGGTTATGACGATCGTTGATCGATCGATAGATGTGAGAATCATCTTGGAACTTCCGATTAATCTGCTGTTCCTGTTGCTGTTGATATTGATGATAGCGCTGCTGTTGGTTCACGTTCTCCTCCGTGAAGCTTCCGTCGTTGCTGCTTCTTCTTCCGTAAAACCCGAGCAGTCCATGGTTGTTGTACGGGGGTGAAGGGGGGGCGTATTGATCGAGGGTGAGGAGGTGGGAGGCACGTAGAGGATTGCTTGTGGCTGCACCCACCACACCCTGCACCATCAGACAGGCCGTGGCCAGAGCTAACGCTGCTGTTACTACTGTCACTCCTCCTTTTCCTCTTCCACCACCTCCTTCACCACCTCCTTCTCTTCTTCTCTCCATTCTTTTCCTACGATCAAACGAACCTCCTTTGTTATTTCCATTTCTTTTCTCACTTTTCTTTTCTATTTTCCCTCTTCCTTCTTTTCTTTTCTTCTTCTTCTTCTTCTTCAGCGTTTCTTTTCTTTTTATACCACCTCCCCCATTCCGCGACGCGAAACGATTTATCGATATTCCATTTCTCACAATACTTTGATCGTTTTGTTTTTTTTTTTCATTCATCGTTTCTCGATCGTTTATTTTTCAACTGGATAGGTGTATATCATATAAGGATTATTATTCGTACGTAATCTGAAATGGGAGTTCGTTTTCTTTTTTTTTTTCATTTTTTTTTTTTTTTTAATTCATTCGATTTCATCTATTCGGTCTATTCGCGATGTGTTCCGCTAGAAATCAATTGTTATCACGTTTTAAGCGATTATCGCAATTACGATCTTGTATTATATTTATTCTTTTGCGTGCGAGAAAATAAATAATAGAAGTATATTTTTCTTTCTTTTCTTTTTTCTTTCTTTTTTTTTTTTTGTAATTCAATCGAAATAAAAGACCGTCCGTACAATTTGTAATATTCGAACTCATCGATATTCGAGATTTTCCGCGTGATATTGTTATCGTTTCTATACGCGTTTTTAAATATTACAAAAATTATCAGAGGAAGATGATAATGAAAAAGAAGAAGAAGAAGAAGAAGAAGAAGAAGAAGAAGAAAAAGGAAAAAAGAAATTAAAATCAAAGGATTCGCTACTATGTAATTATGTAAATTTAATACAGACGATCAATTGATATTCGATAAAATCATTTTGTCTACGATAAAATTTGATAATTAAGGAGGAAATAGTTATAGGGTGGAAGGGAGAGAGAAGGTAGAACATAATTTGATAAATCATGCAGAAGATTTACTCTCATGAGATAGAACGGTAGGGATAGATAATCGGTCTGTAAATCTTTCATTGAACATTTAGCAGGTTATACCCCCCGCGTGTTGCAAATTTATCGTTCGCGTGTCGAAGTCTCGTAGGAAACCAAAGAGAGAGAAAGAGAGAGATAGAGAGAGAGAGAGAGAGAGAGAGAGAGAGAGATCGAAGATGAGGAGAAAGAAGAAAGAAGAATAAAGAGGATGATCATGCTTCTTTGAAATTTTTACGATTGTAGAATATTATTTAAAAATTAATTGTATCACGTGTAACCGAGTGAAATCAAACTCAGTTGGAATTTTAATGTCTAGTTTCCGACGATCTTTTTCAAATAATTGAACTAATCACGAAACGATCGTAATAACATTATAATTAATTCATAACGATCTCATATATCATATATTTATATATATATATATATATATATATATATATATATATATGTATATGTAAATTAAAATCGAGAAAAAAAAACACGATTTGGGTGTTCGAATTCGAATCTATTCTTTCACTCTTTCCTTTTAGTTACTAATTAATTAGAAAATAATAACGAGATGAAATCAAATTGATAGGAGATGTATAGAATCGATCTCGTTATATGGAAATCATACTTAGGCGAATGTCCACGCGCCTATGATTTGTCTAGATCTTATCGGATCGTGTACGTGCCGTGACCGGCGAAGAGGAGGAGGGTGGTGTGGATAGAGGGTGGCGGAACAGGGAAGGTCAGGTATTTCCTTGGCCATAATCTTCGAGGTAGATGTAGACAAGGTGGGTAGACCGCGGAATTACCGTTATCGTAGTATAAACCAAAAGCTCTCTCTCTCTCTCTCTCTCTCTCTCTCTCTCTCTCTCTGTCCCTCTCTATCCTCCCTCTAGTATTCTACCTCTCGCGAATATCGATCGCGAAGCACTCTCTCTCTCTCTCCCTCTCTCTCTTTCTCTCCCCCCTCCTCTCTCTCTCTCTCTCTCTCTCTCTCTCTCTCTCTCTCTCTCTCTCTCTCTCTCTCATACACACACCGCTTGAAGGGCGTTCCTCTTTTAAGTCTTGTCGGATTCATCTACCGTCACACTTTATTGCTCATTTTCTACGGAATACACTTTCGATATTTACTTCACGTTCTTAAATACAACGAGTAATAGTTAAGAAAAAAAAGGGAGATATATAAAGTAAGAAAGAGAGAAAGAGAGAGAGAGAAAGAGAGAGAGAAAAAGAGAGAGATATATAGTCTCTCACTATAATCGAATCCTTTTTACTTCTCTTCTTTCTTCTTTCTTCTCTTCGGAGGAGTAATAAGGGTAAGACGAGATAGATCGAATGATCTTGACACACTGGCCGTGCCAACGCGAACCAACTAAAGTTAATTCTAAGTTGGCGCTTGCCAAAGACGTATTTAAGAATGCAAATGTCATATATGTACTATTCCTACTACTACTATTCCTATTACTACTTCTACTATTCCTATTACTACTACTATTATTATTTTTACTATTACTATTACCACTACTACTACTACTACTACTACTATTTATTATTCTTTATTATGTGTCCTTATCGTTGCGACCGTAACGTCAGTGACGTCGATAATTTTTCATTCGAACGATTTCTATGTATCAATAGTTACGTATGTATCATCGGGTTATGTCAATTTCTATTCATCTTTGTTTTCTACTGACATCATGAATAATAAAAAGTACACTTTTCAATTGACCCTCCTTTGTTAATGTCGTTCAAGGATTGTTTCCTATTATCGTTGATAGCGATTACGTTAGTATGTACGTATGTACGTGTATAAGTGTTTACGTATGTACGTGTATAAGTGTTTACGTATCTACTTGTATATTTTCATATCTATGGACATAACACATGATTTACTTGGGAATTCATAAATTAGGGAAGTAAACGTGACTTGGAATCCCGTGTACTTCTTTTGATTAATCGTCAGAGAAAAATCAAGGATGATACGTTTATACACACACGCACACACACGCACACGCACACATACACATACACACACACACACACATATATATATTGTACGTAAAGCAATGATTTCTTTTTTTCTTCCTTTTTTCTATTTCTTTTTTTTTCCATCTCGTTCACGGTCAAACTTATTGTTAGTTAAACATTCGACCAATCACGTTGGATCATTTCTTTTATCCGTGATGTTTCATTTTAACGAGTTGTTTTAAGTTAACTTAGTAATCATTGAGCGCACATAGTTTAACCCTAGTTGTGCACCTGTGGTGTTGAACATTACAGATCAACTTTAAGCTCAATTAAATATTTGTAAACAAGTAAATAATATTTGTAAATTAGACTTTATCTCTCCCGTCATTTATCTATAATTGAGATATGTATCTTTATATGCCAACTATCAGAATAGTTCGCGTTATGTTAGTCGCTAAGTTGTGATCGAGTAAAGTTTAAGTTCGTAAAATCTTGAGTGTGCCACACCCTGTGTGCATAGTGAGTTGTTTTTTGTATTAATTTTTGTTTCTTCATTATGGACAATTTTTAGTCCATAAATTTTTTAAACAATGTGATACTATATACATATGTAATAGAAATGAATTTCTAATCTTATAATGAATATCATAATGAATATCAAATGCAATCAATGAAAATGAAAAATCAGCTATTATAAAGTATTATAATAAGAAAGTAAAGAGAGAGTCGATTTTTTTTATCAATTATGTCATTTATTCATCAATTAATAGTTCAATCAGTTAATAATTAAAAATTAATTATTGACCAATAAGAATTTTCTTCGATTTGTTGGATATGACTATTATAAATCTCAGAATATTATTGAAATATTGTAAAAAATGCTATTAGAAATTTTACAATATCTCTTCAATCTTATCTGAAGAAATTCTATAAGTATCTTCCTAAGGATTATTTATCAATGCATTTCAATATGCCGTTCCTTCGAAATAATTGAATTTCATGCTGAACAGGATGCAAATGAATTATTTAAAGTTATGATATATAAAATATAATGCTGATGTATGATTTGTTTACGTTCGAAAGAAAGAAAAACTATAATTGAATGTTCCTCATATAGACGGCGAATTTTCAATGATCACCACGTTGACTTATGCATTCAATGCATCGGATCATGAATAAATATTTAATTACTTTTCTTTTTATTGTACTTTAATTTTGTACTTTTATAACACGTTGTAGAGATAGGAATTTGTATGTATGAATATTTCCATGAAATGAATGGAAAAAAAGAAACAACAGAAAATAATGGAGATTGATGAAACAATTGTTTACTTTTTTCTTCTCAAAATAAGTTATGTTTGTAATTCGAAATAAACTATACTTTTTGTAACGACCATTCCAGTACATTTTTTTTTCTTTTTTTTTTTTGGAAGAGACTCGTTTCAAAATGATTATGCCACTAATTCATTTCTCGAAATATTGAAAATTAAAAAAGATATTTGGTTTTTAACGTAAAAGGTTAATTTTTGCGCATTACATGATTCATGAATATTTTTTAAAATGTCAAAATTGAAAATGTATTTTCAAGACTACTGATTATTATTTCCGTGGCTTCAAGGAATATATAGAATTTTTTTGAAATGAAAATTATTCATTCTATATAAATGACAGCTGTTCAAAGTGTCTAGGTCGTAGGACATCCCAAGTGTACAATTGAAAATTATTTTTTGAGATGTGCACAATTCAAAGATTAAAATCGTTCTACAATGCAAACGATTACGAACGAATGAATATAAGTAACGCGTTTGATTTAAAAATTAGAAAGAAAAAAGAAAAAAAAAAAAAAAAGAAAAAACTAATTTGCCTTAGAAATTAGAAAAAGGAAACAAATAAAAGGAAAGAAAAAAATATATAGTACAACAAGTTATAAAACACGCGTATTACGTGTGCTATCATCATTAATTTATAATAAATATCGAAAATGAACTCGTCTCTCGCGATATAACTATACACGTAGATACAAAAGGTAGTTTAATCATAGTAGACACTTTTCCATTTCAGTATATTCGATAGCCAGATAGAATTTCGAGTTTAACGCGTTTTCAACTTTAGAGAGATTCGTTCGATTTCAAATTTCACAGGTGGAAATTTTTCGTTTGAACTTTGGCACCGCATGGTAATAGACGATTGGGATTATCTCCCATTAACCCGTGCCGTTTTAAATTCTCGATTACGTTATCGAAATTGGCACCGCCCCCTCATCTCTTTCCTATGCTACCTCAACCTCACCCCGCACTCCCTCTCAAATAGTGATATATGTATATCGTAGCGTTTAATTATAAACTTCGTTACGCAACGCGAATTATAGCTTTATTATTATTACATTGATATACCTTGATAATTATACTATACATTAAATCTAGCTAACAGTTTAACGAGTATTAAGGTACAGGGTATATATATACATATATACCAATATATATATACCAATATATATATATATATATATATATATATATATATATAACAACATGATAAAATAATTATCATTTATTCGAAAATATTTATTATATCGTCATCGTTAATAATCATCGTAATCATCGTGATCAAACGAATCAATTTAAATCACGAATAATCTTAATTATACGACATTAAGACGATAACTTTTGGCATGAAGAAGTTAGATATGTACATAGATATATAGTCTGATCAAAAATAAATCTATTAAACAATCTTATGCTTCTGTGTACGTGTAATGATACTTAGATGGTAGAAATGGTACCACATTTGTGCCATCGATATACTCGACTTAATTGTAGAAATTGTCACGGACAAAGAAATTCATTTTGTTCGTTTGAAGTTTTATTACAGATACTCTTTCTTTTATATATATATATATATATATATATATATATATATATATATATATATATATATATATATCTTGTTAGTTTACCCATCTCTTACATCCTTTATTTTTCAAACTACCTCGACTCCTTTAACACCAATTTTTTCCCTTTTCTCTGTTTCTTTTTCTTTTTTTTTTCTTTTTACATCGCTACCTTCAGAACACGGCAACGAAATAGTGTTTCGCCGAAAGTGCTAAACTTTCCTTTTAGACCATAACTCAACAAAAAAGAAAAAAAAGATAAAGAATAAAATAAAATAAAATAAAATAAAATAAAATAAAATTAAATTAAATAAAATGAGAAAATGGAGGATGCATTCGTGTCCTTATATATACTCCTTTTCCTCCATATTTATGGTCCTTTTCTATTTCCTTTTTTTTTTTGTTTTTGTTTTTTTTTTCTTTCTTTTTCCTGTTTTTTTTTTTTTTTTTAATCGTTCATTTTACCGAGTCGAGGGATTTTTTTCTCATTTCTTCTTCTTCTTCTTCTTTTTTTCTTCTTGTTTCTCTTCTAGCAAATAGTTCGTAAAATCGTGCGACCTAAGCTTTCCTTGATCGACAGGCAAAGCATATTTATTCACGCTTACGATAGATTCCGTTTGAACTGACATCATGTACTTGTACAGTAATGTATCACGTTGATCTCCATCATGTACCCGTATCCACGAGATATGTACAACCTACTCGAAATGGCTCACGAAATTGCGACGCACCAACAAGCTCAGATATCGATCAGATATCGCATTCGTTTATCTATCCATTCTTTTTATTCTTTTTTTATTTTTTTTTTTTTCATTCTCTCTCTCTCTCTCTCTCTCTCTCTCTCCATCTCTCGTTCGTTCGCTCGTTCGTTGGCTCTTTCTCCTTTCCTCCCCTCCCCCTCTCTCTCCCCCCCTCATTTCTCCATCCATTCATTTGATTTTCTGTCGAGAATATAAATACGTCGAACGAAATTTTTTCTAACTAACGTTAGATAGATACGATTTCCAATTAAACGGTTTTACGTAGTCGATGATTCGAAATTTCATATTAAAAAATCTTATAAATTGGAAATATCGATTTGCCTTATTTTTTTTCTTTCTTTTCTATTTTTTTTTTTTTTTCTGTATTTCCATTGCCACACCTTTTGCATGGTAATGGAAAAAGAAGACGGAGAGAGAGAGAGAGAGAGAGTGAGAGAGACAAGAAGAAGAAGGAAAAGAAGAAGAAAGAAAAGAAAAGAAAAAGGAATTTCATTTAATTAGAATTAAATTACTAAAACGTGATTTAAACATTCTACTAAGAGAAATCTTAATCAAAAAAGAAAACAGATTACGATTATTATTATTATCATTATTTCTTTTCCAACAAAACCGTATTATTAATGAATTTTAAATATCTCGAAAAGACTTCTGGAGTTTTCTTTCTTACTGACAAGAATGACAGGAGTGGATTAATGGAATGATAAACTTATTATTATCATTATCCTCATTATCATCATTATTATTTCCTTCATCTCTGGTTGGTTCTAATCTCGGGCGTACTTTCTTTATTTCGGGCGTATTTTATTATTATTATTATTATTATTATTATTATTATTATTATTATTATTATTATTATTAAAATTTATTTTATTATTATTATTTTCTTTTGTTTCAATCTATAAGGTACGCACGTGTAAAAGGGTTAATAAGGGCTGGGGGAGGGAGGGGGGTTGTGTAAGAGGAGAGTAATGGTGGTAGTCAGTCAGAAAGGTGTGAGGAGGGGAGGGGAATACGATTAAAAAGTTTTAACCACGTTCGTGGTCTCGTACCGATAAGACGATGCTGCGGCGCGTAAAATGGATATACTTTTTCTTTTCTTTTATTCTTCTTCTTCTTCTTCTTTTTTTTTTTTCCTTTCTTTTTTTGTTTTTTTCTTTTACTTTTAAACCAGCAGATTTAACGTACAACTTTAATTGTTATTTCATTGTAAGGAGTAATTGGACGACGAGGACGAGGACGACGAAAACGACGGGTCGTCGTGCGGTCTCTATGTGTAATGCGATTGAAATAACGGATATACTTTTCGTAATTAGCAGGTACCATAGCGACTGCCGGCACTAATCCATTTCCTCTCTTTCTCTCTCTCTCTCTCTCTCTCTCTCTCTTTCTCTTTCTCTCTCTCTCTCTCTTTAGTCGGCTGGCCGGAAACTCTGCCAGCAAATTATATCCTGGTTTAAGTGCTGCTCGTCCTCTACAACCTCTAGAACCCGTTCCGAAGGTGCTTCACAGAGAGAATGAGGAGGAGGTGGTGAGAGAGGGAGGAAAAGGGAGAAGAAGGAAGAGGAGGAGAAGGAGGAGATGGAAAAGGAAGAGGGTTCATTCCTACCCTTTTCGTCGTATACACTTTGCGTCTCTCTTTCATAATTTAACTTGGGATGGGTGGGTGAGAGAACGGGGGTAAGGGTGCAGCTGAACTTAATTACCCCTTTTCTGAATTTAACGCGAAAAAGACTTTCTCGAACTTCGTGAAATGTCTTATATTATATTTTTCCTTTAATTTGGTCAAATCAAACGGGATGATTTTATATATATATATATTATATATATATATATATATATATATATATATATATATATATATATATATTTCTATTACAGGTCTTAAGGTTATTTCGTCTAATTGACACTTTTTTAATGAAAATCGTTTTAAATGTTCGTCGAGTAATATATGTTATATTACTCGTTATATATATATTATTATTATTATTATTATTATTATTATTCTTATTATAAATAATGTTTGTTCTCTTTTGTTTAAATAAATTTGTTCCTTGTGTTTGAAGAAGTATATATTTTCTTAAATGAAAATTAAAAATCAAATAATATATATATATATATATATATATATATATATATATATATATATATATATATGTCTATAATATGTCGCTGTTAATTATATATGAATTTTTATATATTATAGAATACATATCGTGTCTTATCGTTTATTCTTATAAACGAATCGATTAGTCGAATTATATTATCGTTAACTTTGTTATTTGAAAATAATAAATAATTCAAATCGATTATTTGTTATTAAAGAAGTATATTTAGGGAATTTCATTTGAACGACATTGTGAAATAAAAAATTATTCTAAATGTTGATCAATTAGAATCTTGACAATTATATATATGTCATTCTCACGATTATTATTTATTATTATTATTATTATTATTATTATTATTATTATTATTGTCGATAATTTATTATCGTTAATTTATTATTAAATCAATGGATGATAATTTGATCATTATTATCACGTGTTCGATGCTATTTAACGATGATTATTATTATTATATAACGATCAAGTTTTAATTGAAATATCAATGATAACATATATAATAAATATTAAAATGTGAATAATTGTGTAAAAAGTGTATTAGAATGAAGATTTTCGTCAATTTCACAAATTATTTTACTTATATTCACAGATTATTTTACTTAAAGATAATCAAAATCATTGGAGAAAATGAAATCGTACAGTGGAATGAAATTGAACGGTTGATATGAGAGGGCAAACCGATAAATAATATATATATATATATATATATATATATATATATATATATATATATATATATATATATATATATATATATATATATATATATATATAGGATGATTATAAATTAATGCATTAGTATCGAAATGTAACAGGCGTCAGGTCTCGAGTGTCTAACACCGATATCACGTTAGTTGCAAGAGAACGAGCAAAATAATTAGAGCGACCCCTTCGCGAGTATTCACGTTCACTCTACGTTAACCTATCTCTATATGCTCCTGCTGTTGCTGCTGTTGCTCTTGCTGCTGTTGATGGTTGCATGCTTATATATATACATACATACATATATACATGCATACATACTTAAGTGGTTACGTGCGTCTATGTAACGCGCGAGGAAAGCCTATTTCCAACGCCCTAAACGGATAACTTACGACCGTTAATAGTTGCTTTAGAGATTCGTCGTTAAGCTCGTTATGGAAAATTCTCTAATATATTTAACGCGATTAAATTATCCTTTAAATTATTTATATTAATATTGATTGTTGAAGAATATTATTATAAATATTATATCCATTGGAACGTATCAGTTGTCCGTCAATTGTATCTTCTTTTACAATAGAGATTTTTTTTTCTTACTTCCTTTCTTTTTTTCTTTTTTTTTTTTTTTTTTTTCTTTTCTTTTCTGCAGTACAAATATATTCCGAAACATGATAAATAATTTCAATTTTAATTTGAATTTTACATTGTATAATTTTACGTCTCGTTCTCGTGTAATCATTTGAAAAATTTCATTTCAGTCCTTTAAATGGAAATCGTAGCGAGAGCACGATAGATTGGAAAATGAGAGAGGTAAACTTGTCAGACCATGGCCGGCCTTCGAACATTTTCGTTAGACAAACGTTCGCTCATTAATTCTCACTTCCGTCAATCGTCGCAACGTCATGCACGGGTTGTCCATTGGGTTATCACTTTAAATTTCTCGCACTATTGCCAGTCGTCACGGAATCACGTGTAGATATGTACATACGTTCGAGGGGAGAGGATAGAAAGAGAGAGAGAGAGAGAGAGAGAGAGAGAGAGATGAAAACAAGGGAAGAAGTATAGATAAATCAATTTCACAACGATTTTCTTCCCTATCTTTTTTCCAATTAATCTTCTTCTTCTTCTTCTTCTTTTTTTCATTTTTTCCTTTCTCATTTTTCCTTTTTTTCTTCTTCAATACTTTTTATACTTGCTTGTTCACGAGATCCAATCAAATCGGGAAGGAAATATTTATGGGTCCTCTGATATTAATTATATTAATGTCTATTTATCGATCAGTGCTAAAAGAGAAGAGAAAAAAGAAAAAAGAAAAAAAAAATAGAAGAAAGAAAGAAAAAAGAAAAAGAAATAAAAAATGTCATGTTATCCTCGTTGTACTTTTTGCCCCCTCTCCTCCCACTACCACCACCACCACCCACCCCCCCCCCCATCCACCTCTACCATTATATTCTCTTCGGAAAAATTTAATTAATTTCTATTATGAAACTTGCATAAGTTTCTCGTAACATTTAATCGCATAAATTCTTTTGATATCAAAGGATAAAACGATGCAATGCAATGATAATGCAACTCAAAAGCAACGTGATATTGAATCGTAAAAGATTTATCGATCTCTCGTCAAAAGCTTTTTTTTTTTTTTGTTGTTTTTGTTCTTTCATGTAACGCGCGCGCGCCTCTTTTGAGACAAGACAAGACAGAACAAGACGAAAAGATAAGATAAGATAAGATAGAAAAAAAGAAAGAAAGGAAAGAAAGGAGAGAGAGAAAGTGTACGAAGAAAGAGAGAAAAATGGTAGAAGAAATACGAATGAAATAAGAAACATAGAGTTGAAAGCCGAAAAAGAAAGGAGAAATTTCGTTAGAAAGAAGGCATTGCACGTTTTACGACTCGACAACGTGCGCCCCTCACCCATCTTGCCTCCCCGTACCAACCACTTCTCCCTCTTTCCACTTACCGGGTAACTCGAATAGAACGATAAGAAGAAAAGGGGTGAGTTGGGGTAGAAACATACAACTCCGAAGGCAAGCCAAGATTCATCGTGGCTCTCTCTCTCTCTCTCTCTCTCTCTCTCTCTCTCTCATTCTCTCTTTCTCTCTTTCTTTCTCTCTCTTTTTCTTTTTCTCTTTCTCGGTATTCTTCACGACCCTACGTTTCTTCATGAACCAAGACTCCATACGGTTTCACGAATCTTTCGGAGATGCTGCTGCACTCCGTAATTTCTGATTAGAGTAGATTAGACAGACGACTCGTTTCTCGGAGGTTTCTCTCGGAGAATTCTAAATTCTCTTTTTCGGTAATGAACCTTCCTTCTTTTATCCTACTTTTCTTTCCTTTATATATATATATATATATATATATATATATATATATATATATATATATATATAAAGAAATAGTATATTTGAAATAGTATATATTTTACGCGATAGTTCAAAAGATTTTAAATAATTTGAATCTTTCAAACTGATTTCTTTTTTCACCTAATAAAAGAGGAAAAAAACGAGCTCAGGAAATTTTCTTTGTCATTTAATAAAAACATTTAAATCATCTAGAAACATTATTTTCTAATCTATACATGTATTAATGTACACGATGTTATACGATATGTTCGATTGAAATTTATTACGCGCGATAATTTCCTGAAGTACTTGAAAATGTAAAAATAAGAAAAAAGAAAAAGGAAAGTTTGTGAATGGCCATAGGATAGCTCTTTCTTTCTTTTTCTTTTCTTTAATTTCATTTAATGGAAATTTTCACTAATTTTTAAATGGAACTCTTCTTGCAGCCGATGATAAACTTTATTCGAAATGCTATCTACATATAATCTATATGTATATGTATATATATGTATGTAGCATATTTAATACTTGATGAAATAATCATATGTATGTATACATACAAATTGAATATACTCATGATATAAATTTTATACTGAATATATGCATGATATAACTTTTAATTCAATTAACATCACAAAAGGACACGTATAAAAGTTTTTAATATTTTTTTTCTTCTTTTTTTATTTTCTAAGTAAGAGCTATACTTACGATTAATATAATATAATTATACCAGCCAAAAAAAAATTAGAAAACAAAACAAAAATAAAAAGAAATTGGGTTAGAGAGAGAGAGAGAGAGAGAGAGAGAGAGAGAAAGAGATAAATGAACTTTTAATTTCATTTGATGAATTTTCGTTCATAACATTTCGTTCATCGATAGATATTTTTTTTTCTTTTTTTTTTTTTTTTTTTCTTTATGTTACTACAGCTTTCGTATAAAATTTCTTTTCATTGTTATCAGTCTGTTCTAACTTCAAACGAAACTAACGTTAGAGATGATCGTCATTTAAGGATCTATAAACAAAATGTCGAAGATTTTCAAGTCGTTTTTCGGCATTACGCAAAGTGCCTGAAAATTGCATGCCACGTTTGGTTTAATACTTTGGCCTGCATTACTGCAGACCAACTAACACACACATAAATATACATATATATGTACAATATATATATATATATATATATATATATATATATATATAGATGTAAACATTTAGGATAGAGAGAGAGAGAAAGAGAGAGAGAGAGAGAGAGACAGGTTTTTCGTACCCTTAAAAGACCGAGAATTCTCGCGCTTTTCGAGCGTGTAAAGCTCCGTTTAGCCCGAGGGCCATCCTTTCTAAAGTTGACTATGCCAACTTGCCAGACAGAGATGGAGAGAGACAAGAAAATATCTCTCTTTCTTTCTCTCTCTTTCTCTCTCTCTCTGTGAAGCATAATT
>NC_060958.1:7125786-7133286 GCF_910589235.1 Vespa crabro | reverse complement strand
GAGTAGTCGAGGCATACACGTGGCCCGCATAAACAAGCGTCTCGTTCATTACGCGATAAGAAATATATTTCCCGAGGCCGTAATTAAACGTGAAATAACTTCGTCGTCGTTGCTAGTAAGATAGATACATATGTATGTATATACGTACTTACATATTACATACGTACATACATACATACATATGTATGCGGTCGTTTAAACGTACTCATTTTAAACGTTATACTTAGATGTTGTATCTCGAACATATAATCGAATTTTTCTATAATAAATTACGAAGGATATATTTATATCGTAATATTTATGATATCGTAAGTTTAATCTACTTACATGCTTACGTGATAGATCGAAAAGATTCTGGATGATATTTGCAAAAGGTGGAAAAGAAAAAAAGAAAAATAGAGGAATGAAATAAAAAAAGAAAAGGAAAAGAAAGGAAAAGAAAAAAGGGCAATTAATCTTTCCGATAAAAGTGGAAAAAGAATAAAATCGAAAATATGAAATATCGGATCGATTTTTCGACAATGCTTTTTTTTTTCTTTTTTCGCTTGTCGAACAATTTTCTTTCTTTTTTTGTTTTTTGTTATTTTTCTTTTCTCTTTTTCTTCTTTTTTTTTCACAAATATCGTTATTTGATTTTATTCAGTTTTTTTTATTTATCGCTAAAGAGAGAACATTTTTATTCTTTATCTTTCAATTGTGTACGTATAATCGTAATATTGATTATTAACGAATTAGAACGTTCTAAATAGTTTAAGATCTCTTGGGAGAGATATATCGAAAGGTAGTTTAAGTAACGGCGTTCCGAAGCTTGGCTTTTGCTGAAATACTTTGAAAAAAGAAAGAGAGAAAGAGAGAAAGAGAGAGAGAGAGAGAGAGAGAGAGAGAGAGAGAGAGCATCGTAGTACCTTATCGTGCATTAAAACGATTAGCAATTAGATCAATTAAGTATGCTATTACTATTGGACACACCTTAACCTTCAAAGGCTAGAATAGAATAAAAAAGAAAAATGTAATGATATTATATAGTATGTATACATATACATACCTATGTAATACCGATTAGATCAAGTGATTCAATAATGCGACATTTGTCGATGCAATTATTAAATACGAAATATCGTCATCTGTTTATATATTATAACGTTAGAATTTTCTACATATTTCTAAATCACAAATAATAATTAATTATTTTATCAATGATTTTTCTCATTGTTATTATTATCAAAGTCGATGATAACAATATAACATTCCTTATTCTATTCATATTATTTACGTATTATCTTTATGCGATTAATATCAACATTTTCGAAAAATTATTCGCGAAAATCGCCGGTCACGGATCGTTGATTCTCTCACTCTCTTTCTCTCTCTCTCTCTCTCTCTCTCTCTCTCTCTCTCTCTCTCTCTAGGGAAATTAAGTAAAACGGATACAAGGAAGCGACGTCGCATAATGTCAACGAAATTGTTCGTTCTTCATTACTCACTCGACTTCCGATTGTGTGTATCTATCAAACGATTTCACCTACGTCACACTCTATATATACATTACTAACAATTATATAGATATTACTTACAGTTGTCTAACGTGTTTAAAGTAATAAATCATTTTCGTAGAGAATTTAATTAATGCAATATCTATTGATTGTTATTTTAATGAAAAAAAAAAAAAAAAACAAAAAAAGAAAGAAGAAAATAAATAGAAGAAAAAAAAAAATATATATATATATATATATATATATATATATATATATGAAAAAAAAAAAAAAGAAAAAGATCAAATGAGAAAAAATGAAAAATGAGATTCTTTCGTCGATTTTTATCCGACCAAATATGAAATCAACAGAATGGATTGATTTCATCGATGATTGATTTTGTATCTACGTTATTCTATACCAGTTGTACGAGTTACTCGACCCATATATATATATATATATATATATATACACATACATAGACACATGTATATACGTACACGTATATACGTATGTAGTGCTATGTATACTCGTAGACTCTTGCATAGAAACGGACGTTCACACGAAGACAGCGCGTGTCTGGGGAGGAGAGGGTGGAGGGAAAGGTGGAGGGTCACGGGTGAATATAAATAGGGGCCGAGACTATTTACGACAATTACATGTTCTCATTTTGCTCCGACACGCACGAACAAGAGAGCAACACCGTACATAGTACTAATGCTTCGCGTAAATCGTGATTAGAATGGGTATAACGGTTTTTGTATGTACTACTTGCTTTCCTGAGGGATGAGATGGAGATTTAAAGAGAAAGAGAGACAGAGAGAGAGAGAGAGAGAGAGAGAGAGAGAGAGAGAGAGAGAGAGAAAGAAAGAGAGAGAGATAGAGATATGAAGAATAAAAAAATGTTTTACTCATTTCAAAAAATAACTAACCATCGTTTTTTTTTTACCATCGATAAAATTTTCACTTCACTCGCTTATCATTCTCATATTATATATAATAGATATTTATATACGAAAACGCTTTTCCCATAACTGGCATTTGACAGTTTCGTGGAATGGAGTAATTTTTTCATTTTTTTATTTTCTCTCTTTTTCTTTCGTTTCTTTTCTTTTCTTTTCTTTTTTTTTGTTTTCTTTTTTTGTTATCGTCATTCGAGAACATAGATTTGCCTTCGCCACGAGGCCATTTATTTTCCGTTAATCATTTTCACAGTTTCCAACGTGACCATATTGAATTCATAAATAAGTATACCGTGTTTTGTGTGTCAAGAATTCATTATGAAAAAGAAAAAAAAGAAAAGAAAAGAAAAAAAAGAAAGAGAGAAAAAGAAGAGAGAAAAAATAAATTAAAAAAATGCTACTACCACTTACATATTTATGAATCTCGTTCCGATAACGTTAAGGCAAGAAAGGAGTAAAGAAAAAGTAGAAGAAGAAAAAGAAAAAAAGGGAAGGAAAATGTTCCGTTTGAACCTCGACGATGACTTTTGTCGATTTAAAAAGAGAAAAAAAGAGAGGAGAAAAGAAATGTAAATAAAAAAAGAAGTGTTACGTTACGACGAAAATAAAAAAAAAAAAGAAAAAAAAAAGGAAAAAAAAAAGACAAGATAACTTTGGCATCGTCGTAACAAGGACGATATATTTTAATCTTTCTTTTTTTTTTCTTTTCTTTTTTTTTTTTTTGTTTTCAAAATTAGAACAAACGATAGAACGTCGCTCGAAAAACGTGACACTATGTCGCTTTGATTCTTCGAATATAATAAACGAATGCGAAGCTTTATATCGAGCTGTGAACGATACATAATGCATGTCACTTCTATTGTTTTCTAAGGGTTGTCCGGTATAGTGAAAGAAAGAGAAAGAGAGAGAGAGAGAGAGAGTGAGAGAGAAAGAGAGAGAGAGAGAGAGGGAAAGAAAGACGAATAGAAAGGATAGTTTACACGATCGTTTCAAATGATTTATAACGATTACGTGTCACGTAATCTTTAACTTATAACATTCAATATCATATTATTCCCATCTAATATCACTCTAGTACGTTCTCAATATATTTTTGATCTACCAATCTATTTCTTTTTTTTTTTTGTTTCTACTCGTTTATTCTTAAATGAATCGCTTAAAGAAAATAAGTATAATTAAGAATATAAAAGAATTGCGATGAATTTAGAAAAAAGAGAAAGAAAAAAATTCGTCATTAATACGAAATTATGAGTTTTAAGGAAGAGACGAAGTTATAAATCGGTTCGGTAATTCTGAAGTAATCTTGATTTTTAATTGGCCGTTAAAAGTGTCGACGAACGGAGTACTTAGTTACACCATGAAAGTAAGAAAATAAAAGAGAACTTCTCCTTTTTCTTCTTCTTCTTCATCTTCTTCCTCTTCGTCGACTTATAAGATAGAAAATTTAATATACTTAGTATATAAGTGTACATATATATATATATATATATAGTTTAGAAAATTAAAAAATTTTCCAAGTCTCATTTTATATAATTTTACGATATTACGAACGTCTATCTATCTATCTATCTAACTAACTATCTATCTATCCATTCATCTATCTATCTATCTATCTAACTTTTCTTCAGTTTAATTCAGTTACGCATTGAGGTTAACGGAATCATAAAGTCTAAGCGAGCGATGTTCCGAACAATTTGACGTAACGATTATCCTTTCGTCGTGCTCTCTCGTCATGCTAAGATAGAAGGAATAACTTTCGAGCTGGCAAGAAGTATATACATATATATATATATATATATATATATATATATATATCTTCACTTTGTACTCGTAGCTAAGAGAAAAGCCCCCATAGAGTTTTAAACTGTTTAAGTTTTTTAAAATGCATCGAGAAAAATTTTACCCTTAGTGAACGAATTAACCCTATACATATATATATATATATATATATATATATATATATATATATATTTATATTTAGAATTAAATTTATAGAGATATATTTCGTGTATATTCAATTATTTTTGTCTCTTTCTCTCTTTCTATCTCTCTCTTACTTTTTCTCTTCGTCTCTCTATATATCTATCTCTCTATCTGTCTCACTTGCTCGAGGACTATTTGTACTTGTTGCGTCATTTCGGTCAAACTTTCCTCGTTTAATTAAGGACACGTCAAAAGAATCTGATATGAGGCGCGATGCTAATTAAACGAATAAAATATTTATTTATATTTAACTGATATGTATATATATTTTTTTGTATCTCTCCTTTTGTTTCCTACGACCTTTTTTATTACATTTAATTATCTCATAATGATATATATATGTATATATAGTTTAGAAAATTTAAAAATTTTCCAAGTCATTTTATATTATTTTACGATATTACCAACGTCTATCATATATATATATTTGTTTTAGAAAGTTGTTTTAGAAAAAAGAAAAAAAAAGAAAATAGTTGCCCTTTCGACGTATAAATTATTCGTTAACGTGATTAATTAATTAACCGTGCAATGTCGTATTAATACAAATTCGAGTCGTGTCGATCGTTACTTCATAAGGAAGAAGGAGTAAATAGGAAGTAAAGGAAAGATGAGCAAATTCCTCCTTTAATAACGCAACCTTGTGATTTATATTATCGTTTCACGAGAGTGCTGACGGTCGACATAATAAATTATGACGATTTTCCGTGATCCATTACGTTCGTTAATTAATACGCTCTACGTCGATGCAAAATGTCGATGAAGGAATACGAGATTATGAGGAAACGGTGCTTTTAATGAGGATGGAAATCGAAAATACAAAAAACTCGGGATAATAGCTTAGAGTTACAGAAAAAAAAAAAAAACGACAACAACAACAAAAATAGGAAAGAAAAAGAAAAAAGAAATAAACAGACAAATTTTTCGTCTTACGTACATACATATTTGTTGTCGATTTAAGCGGACTATTTATTGTAATCCCTTGTAACATTGAAGTTACATCCTAATTTCATTCATTTTTATCTTTATTTCTTTTGTTTTGTTTCTTTTTTTCTTTTCTTTTTCAGAAATGAATTATTTTTTCATATCCACGAAGATTATCTATTCATTAAGAATAAATTGTACCGTATATACATTCGTTTCATTCAGATATTTCTTTTTTTCTTTTCTTTCTTATATTTTTACATTTTTTTCTTTTTTTTTTTTTTTTCAAAAAATTAATTTCTCTTTCACAACCACGAAATTTATTATGTTTATTAAATATGTATAAATTATACCGTACAAATATACACGCATCATTTGTTTCTTTTCTTTTTCTTTTTTCTTTTTTTTTCTTCTTTTTTTCTTTTTTTTTCTTTCCTTCAGAAAATTAATCACTCTTTCATGTCGTATTATTATTTATTAAGTACAAATTAGAGATGGTAGAAAATTACACGTTATATGAATTTTTTTGTTTTTTTTTTTTTTTTTTGGTGACAATAAAGAAACAAAGAGAAAAAAAGAAAGAAAGAAATTGATTATAACAATAAGAATATTTCTGAAGAAAGTATATTATATTATTTATCGTCGAGAAAAGATTTGATCTGGTATGATAAAAATATCGTATGTAGTAGAACGTTGATAGAAGAAACGACGAGGCTTTGAAGCGCTTATATAACGGAAAAGAAAGAGAGTGAAAGAGAGAGAGAGAGAGAGAGAGAGAGAGAGAGAGAGAGAAAAGGGAGAAAAAAGAAAAAGAGAAAGAGGGAAAAAGATAAGAGGAGAAAGAGAGAGAAGGAGAGAGAGGAACGATGGTTGGTTCAAGCCAGTAGTAGTTTTTAAACCCCCGTCTAGTGTGACATTTTCACGTATGTATGCAGTATAAGTATAACGCGTGAACCAGATATATATATATATATATATATATATATATATATATATATATACAACATATATATAACCTCGTCCTCGTAATGCAAATCTTTGTCGAGCATTATCTCGAGCCGCGGCATAAAGTGAGAGCAATGTAGTATTAACGATTGCGAAACTGAAGCTAATGCTAATGCTAATGTTAAAGCTAATGTTAAAGCTAATGCTAAAGCTAAAGTTAAAACTTAAAAGCTGAAAGTGCAGAAAATGGAACATCAACTTCAAAATGTCGTCCGAGTAAACGTATCGACGATGTCGATCGTTTAAAACTATTCCTTTTTTATTCTAGATTACACTCAATTACATAATAATAGTATGTTTTATCGTTTTTCATGTATATACCTTCATAGGTATATTTTATGTGTACGGAGGGGTCGGGGGAGGTGGAAAGAAGAAAAGAAAAAAAATATATTTTTCTATATAAAAATAGATTTTGTTTTCTTCTTCTTCTTGTTCTTATTCTTGTTCTTATTCTTACATTTATTCTTTTCCTTTTTCTCCATTTATCGTAATATTTACTTCGGTCGTTAGTTATAAATAAATTCGGTCGGCAAATGGGGAATCATTTAATTAAGCAAACAGAATATTATATGAATATATGTATAATATATATATATATATATATATATATATATATATATATATATATATATATATGCGCACATTAATTATAGATACTTTCGATATACAAATTCGTCTCGTTTACCTATCACGAAGAACTAGCACGTAATACGTTGAAAAGCATATTCGAAATCAACGAGAAAATAATAATAATAATAATAATAATAATAATAATAATAATAATAATAATAATAATAATAATAATAACGATAATAATAGTAATAATAATAATAATCATGCTAGCTCGTGCGTTAGTTAAATTTCATTGAAAATTCAACGGATTCAGTGAGCTCGTTAACGTGTACTCGATAAACTTGAATTGACGCAAATATATATATATATCTTTCTCTCCCATATAATCATGTGCGTTCTCTATGGTCACGTCTAATTCACGACGTTTCAGAAAGACGAATTAATCCTAAGACGTATGATATGGCGTCTTTCTCTCTCTCTCTCTCTCTCTCTCTCATGATGTAAAATGTTGATTAGAGTCTTGCATGCCCATCTAACATCATTCTGGAAACATGATAGACACGAGCGAGGATGCTATGTGTCAA
>NC_060958.1:7110786-7118286 GCF_910589235.1 Vespa crabro | reverse complement strand
TAATTCGTATACCACTTTACGCGTTAACGTCACGTCGTTGAAATTTAAGGTACAGGAATATATTAAGAGAAATATCCTCTTCAAATTCTCTCACTCTTCTATTCACCTAACTCATTCAAATTTAACCTTAGAAGAAACTTCCTTAGATCTATATGGGATAAAGTGTTTGAATTCTTTCGCGATCTCTTTAAACATAAAAAGTTTAACTGTAAAAAGATTTGAGCATAGGTCAAAAGTTAGGAGATAATCTTTTTCTAATTTTATTTACCATTTGTTTCTTTTCCTTTTTTTTTAAATGATCATTAGAAAAATTAAATGATCGTACGATTCGTCTTTTAAACTTATAGAAGTCATATCGACTATGAAATTAACATTTACGAAATAGTACGTATATATATATATATTTTCTTTTTTCTTTTTCTTTTAATATTTTCTTTTATTCTTTCATTTTCATTTTTTAAAAATAGGCAAAAAATTATTTCAATGTACGATCACTCTTTTAAACTTCCAGAAATCATAATGCCTACGAATAAAAAGTTAATGATGGGGGAAACATGATTTTTATATTTTTCTTTATCTTTTTCTTTTTCTTTCTTTTTCCTTTCAATTTTTGAAAATAACACAAAAAACCGTTCACATTATGCATTAAACACTTTTCTATATTGCATTGAATTTTCTTCAACGAGCTATATCCCGATCCCCCGATCCTCCCCTTTTCCCACCATCATTTCATATATTAGGTTTGTGTCTCCGCGTTTTTATTCACCGTAAGAGATGACAGATGAAAAAGGGGAAGAGAGAGAGAGAGAGAGAGAGAGAGAGAGAGAGAGAGAGAGAGAAATAAAGCAAGATTATTAAAACGGAATGAAATTTCAGACACGTTATTGGTTCCTCGTCGATGGTTATTATTATTAACGTTTAGCGTAGCGACATGGAAAACACTTCTTGTGATTCATTTTCAAAAGGATGATGGCGAGTCGAATGAACAAGTGATAGAGAGAGAGAAAGAAAGAGAGAGGGTGAGTATGAGAGAGAAGATAAATATAAAATAAATAAAAGTAGCCGGTTAAACACCCACGATGAAACTCAATCACCGGAGGCCTTTTATCTCTCTCTCTCTCTCTCTCTCTCTCTCTCCTTTTCTTTTGACATTTTTCGTCATAAATTGACCGCAGTGATCGGTCGAACGTAAATTCTCATCAAACTTATATATATATATATATATATAAATAATTACTATATATACTAAAATATATTACTATATAAATTAAAAATACCAAATTTATTTTTTGATATGTATTATACAGTTACGTTAAAAGAAAAAATAAGGATAAAAAAAAAAGAAGAAAAAAAATGGAAACCTAATTTGTCTGCAATTTTAATTCTTTCCGAATGGCAGGGAAAAAAAGAAAAAGTAAAAAAGGCTAAAAGATTAAGAAAGAGAGATAGAGAAAGATAAAAAGAGAGAGAGAGAGAGAGTCAGTGTTAGATCGGATAAAAAAAGGTTGAGTTAAACGACACGTTGGAAATTTATTGTCAATTTTATTCAGGTAACACATCGGGAGGAGGAAAATTTGGACATCAAACTTGAAAGCTCCTAGACGCGTTTGCTCGTTCGCCGATAAACTGCCTTCTCGTGTAGATTAATCTCTAAGCACGCCCGCCCGTGCGTTTATGTATGTGTGTTTGTGTGTGTGTGTGTGTATGTGTAAAAGAGAGAGAGGGAAAAAAAAAGAAAGAGAGAATCGAATGCATTCTTTCTACGTCGCTTTCAGTCTGCAAAAGCGTTTCATGCCTCCGGCGGTTTCACCGAATTGACATTACGGTCTTTCTCTCTCTCTCTCTTTCTCTCTCTCTCTCTCTCTCTCTCTCTCTCTCTCTCTCTCACCCTCTTTCGTACTCTCTTAGCTTTCGTTTTTCATTAGAACGAACGAGAAACTTCTAGGGTACATTCGTCGTCGTCGTTGACGCCTTTCGCGTACTCTTCCGTCGATCGAAACATCCAAATAAATCTGATGTACCGTAACATAAATACGTAGATACGAATGGGCGAATGGACAAATGGACGAACGAGTATTGATTCTTCTTCATTTTCTTTTTTGTTCTTTTTCTTATTTTATCCTTTTTTTTTTTGTTTTGTTTCTTTTTCTTTTTATTTTTTATCCTTTATTCTTTTTTTCAACTTTTACTTCGTCAAAAAATCAAAACGAACGGACAACGTAATAATTATGCTGCACGTTTTAATAGTTACGCTGCACGTTTATTTATATATACATATATATCTTAATTATTTTAAATATATTAAAACATATATATATATATATATATATATATTTCTTTTTCTTTCTTTTTTCTTTTTTTTTCTTTTATTTTTATTTTTTTTTCCTTTCTTCTTTTTTTTTTGCCGATCGAAATGGCAAAGCCGCCTTTTCCTTGTTCGATCAAAATTTTTTGTCGCCTTTCTTTTTTTCCTTATCTTTTTTTTTCTTTTGATTCACAGCATGTGTCCACCACCCTCTCTCTCTCTCTCTCCCTTTCACTATGAATAATTAAATTTCTTTTAATCGTCTAGTCGGAATGCGATTTCGCAAAACGTTCTCGTGGAAACCGAAAGAGAAAGAGAGAGAGAGAGAGAGAGAGAGAGAGAGAGAGAGAGAAAAGATATATATATATATATAGTTTGATCCGAACGACGGAATGTCGATCTATTATCGCTCGAATTGACCTTGTTTTCGATTAAACGCGATAATAAGGCAGTCTATTCAACGCGAACTCGTCACGGGCATGTCAAAGGTGTTTTATATACATATACGCATCGCATGCCTGCAGCGCGTAGTTTGCGTTAAATTTAAACGCTTTCTCATCCTTAATTTCCCATCCTCTTTTTTGTAATATTTTTTTCTTTCCCCTTTCTTTTTCTTTTCGCTTTTCTTTTTCAACAAAACCAATAAATATTCATAAAATGGATGAAGATCGAAAAAAACGTGTTAAGTGACATGATTTAGCTTTTCATAAATTTTCTTAATTAATTTTAAATTCAACGGATCATGTATTTTATATATATATAAATATTCGTCGAACAAACAGTTTGCATTCTTTTCTTTTTTTTTCCTTTTTTTTCCTTTTTTTCAATTCTTTCTTTAGATAATACTTATCGTTGCATGTTATCCTCTTTTAAAAATACATCGTATTCCGTTTTTATCATTATTGTCGAACGGAGAAGATAGTATTTACGTTACGTGCAATGTATATATATACACAATATATATATATATATATATATATATATATATATATATATATATAATATAGGGTGAGTTACGAAATGTAGAATATTTGAAAACAAAAAAAAAAAAAGATCAGAAAAAAGAATTGAAAAAAGAATCATTACCATTAATAGGCAATAGTTCTTTCCATCGTCTACTATACGTTTACAAATATATACATACGTATTTACGTATCGTAATATTCAGAAATTATCGTACATAGATAATGTACTCTCCTCAAAAAGGGGAAGTCAAATTGTCTTACGAACGCTATAACAATCTTTCCTCGTAATCGCCGGGATAAACGTAATTAAAATAATAGTCGGTCGGATTTTAAGAAAAAATATATAGAAAGAGAGAGAGAGAGAGAGAGAGAGAGAAAAGAAGAAAAAAACAACGAACCGTGGATATGGTTGCTAGTTCCGCGTAATAATTTCGCTAACGACCGGATCTTTGAAACTATCGAGCGCAAACTGCACATATTGTATGCATGTTCATACATAGACAACGTTCAACATTGTTAAATTGAACTTTGAACTATAAAGAAAAAAGATCTCTCTCTCTCTCTCTCTCTCTCTCTCTCTCTCTCTCTTTCTCTGATAAAAAATAAATAAATAAATAAATAAATGAATGAAATAGTCTCATATTGAAATATCCAAATAAATGACGGATTTGAAAGGATGGATGATGATGGAATTATTAACGGATTATTATGTCTATAATTATGATCGACGATGACGATGGACTATGTTGGTTAAACAGTTAGGATTTGCCCCTGACCGTTATAAAATCGGCTAGATCGTTTTGCGTCATTGAAAGAAAAAAAAAGGAAAACTAAAAAATCTATATCTAGTTTAATGATACCAAGCATGTTGACAAGGTTGAGATTACGATTGAATACTCGTCTAAGTGTTCGAGAAAACGTCGTCATAGTCGTCTTAGTCGAAGGTCGAGACGAGCTCGAGCTACAGGCATTAATACGTTAAAAGTAATATTATAACTAGAGAGGCACATATATATATATGTATGTATGTGTGCGTGTGTGGGTGTGTTTATAGTTCCTTAAATGCTCGATTCTATTCACCAAAGCGAACGCCTGATGATTTTTCACAAATCAAATCTCCATGAATGCCACCTTTCATGGAACATTTATTTTCATTTATTTTATTTTTAATTATTTTTATTTTTTATTTCTATTTTCATTTTTATTTTCTTATTTTTTTTAACTTTATCGTATGTTACGCGCAACGCGCAAGAATTCCTCGACACATTTGTGCGTCACCAAAGACGCGAGGTAAAAAGATCAAAAGAAATAGGAAAAATAAATAAGTCAATAATAAAGTAAACAAATAAATTAATAAATAAATAAATAATTTTTTTCGTGCACTTGTTTTATAATTTTTTTTCTTTTTCATTTAAGTTAATGAATTCTCTCTCTCTCTCTCTCTCTCTCTCTCTCTCTCTTTCTCTCTCTATCTATCTTTTTGTTTCTCGTTCTTTATATAGCGATCTTTTTCTTTACCAACGTAACAGAAGCTATTAATCGCGAAAAACTTGTTTATCGAATGTTCTCTCTCCTCTCTCGTTTCACTGTTATCAAGTCTTCACGACATTCGTTTCCTTTTCTTCTCTCCCACTCTCTTTCTTTCTCTCTCTCTCTCTTTTTCTCTCTCTAGACAACTCGATAATTAAGAAAATGATCGAAAGATCATCTCTCTCTCTCTCTCTCTCTCTCTCTCTCTCTGTCTTTTTTATTTCTTATTTTCTTCTTTTTCTTTTTTGATTCTCCGATAAAATAAGAAAACCTTAGATAAAATAAGAAAAAAAAAAAAAAAAAAAAAAAAAAAAGAAAAAAAAAATCAAAATGAATCCGACTTATATAAAATCTAATTCTATTTGTCGAATGAAAACAAACGAATTCGATCTATTGCAAATCTAATTCTGTATGTCGATTGAAAACAAGACAAAAAGAAAAGAAATATTTCCACTTCGATTACTGTATCTGTAGAAAAATTGTAATCCGTTAAAAAGAAAAAAGAAAAAAAAAACAAACAAAAAAGGGAAAAAAAAAAACAAAAAAAAGAAGAAAAAGAAATAAAATCACTGTAATAGAGTTTCGTTCGGTTAATAAAGCGAAAAAAAATTTTGATCGGGGGAAAAGAGGAAGCCAGTCTTTAAATTATATCTTTGCTTATATCTTTAAGTTAAAACTGTGCGTTATATTTTTGATGAATGCTAGATAGATGATCATCGTTGTGTTAACCGTTTCGTACTTCTGTTCCATGGTCGAAGGTATATACTAAAGGAAATAATATAAAGCGAGTGGCGTATGTACCGGCACGTATTGTACTATCTCGCATACGCTAAACGTTTCGCCGATATTCAGCGCTTTCCTACAGAAAGGAAGATTTCGCACGTTCCTGGATATATATATATATATATATATATATATATATATATAATATGTGTATTAAACAAAATACATACATATATACATACATACATATATAGGTACGTACGTACGTAGATATTTCTACGAAGAAAATCTATGTAAAATCCAAAAACAAATACAGCGCTAGAATTTATTTATTTATTTATTTATTTATTTATTTATTTATTTATTTATTTATTTATTTATTTATTTATTTATTTATTTATTTATTTATTTATTTATTTATTTATTTATTTCTTTATTTATTTATTTATTTATTTATATGAACCAGTAAAATGATATAATTTAATGTAGAAAAAAATTTCATGTAGATTCATATTAATAAATATAATATATACTTTTATTTACTTACTGTTTGTATTACTTTATATGGAGATTGTATCTATGTATGTATTTCTAAGCAAATATACATCTATGTATTCGTAAGCTTATACACACACACACACACACACACACATATATATAAATTTCATTGTTGGTGAGGGACGTGAGGAGAAGCAACACCGGAGCAGTAACGGAGCTGCCAGAAGCTGCAACACTAATGGCAGGATGTCGAGATCGATATTGCGAGAGCGAGACGATTTATGATCGTGTGCTGCTCGAATCATCGATTCATGTAATGACCTCGTAACGATGAGTTCTCTATGCTTACCACCCTCATTCGAAATGAGACGTATATAACATAATATAGCCTATGGTTAACAAACTGCACGTGCATCTATTTACTTGACTATTTTTAACTTTTCGATGTTACTTAAAAAAAAAAAAAAAATAAACAATTGTTTCTTATCGATTGCCTTCCTTCGAGTCACGCTTAACAGATAATGTTTTTCTTTTTTTTTCTTCTTTCTTTTTTAATACTAAAAAAAAAAAAAAGATAAATGACGTATCATTTATCTCTATTTTTTTCTCTTTGCAATTTTTGTAACACGATCGAAAAAATGGTATCGTTCAATTTTACGTTTGTGATATATATATTTTATATATATGTATATGTATATATACATATATATAAACGTATAAAAATATATACGTATATATACATATATATATTTTATATATATATATATATATATATATATATATATATATATATATATATATATATATAAAAGAATCATATTTTATCGTTTAAAAGTTGACCTTTCAATTAAACGAAATATCGATGTCATGACCCTTTTTTTCTCTTCTTTTTTTTTTCAACGTTGGAATACACTCTACTTCTTTTTAAGGTCACGCGATCTCAAAAGAAAGAGCCCCACCGAATTCGAGACATTGGTTCGCAAAATACGAGAACTTTGGAGGAGCGACCACGGTATTGACTGAAAGCAAATTCGAGATATCGTCCTATCTCAGAAACAGAGAGAGAAAGAAAAAGAGAGAGAAAGAGAAAGAGAGAGAGGGGAGAGAGAGAGAGAGAGAGAGAGAGAGAGAAAGGATTTCGTGTTAATACACTTTCTTCGTTTCGTTTATTTTTATTTTCTGTTTATTTTTATTTTTTTTTTTTTTTTTATTTTTCTTTCTTTGTTTTCCTTTTTTTCTTCATCTTTCTTTTTCGTCTTCCGGTGACTAAAGTAAACACTGTTCGATCGTTCAAAAGAAAAGAAAAGATATTCCTGACGAATGCATTGTATTCAAAATTGGCAAAAATGTAACATTATTATTGACGTACATGGAAGATCTCGAAAGATATTTATTTTTCTGTATTATAATGGACTAAAGGAAAGATCAGATTCTTTAAATGAATAGAAAAGCTCTCTCTTTCTCTTTCTCACTCTCTTT
>NC_060958.1:7085786-7103286 GCF_910589235.1 Vespa crabro | reverse complement strand
ACCTTAAAAATTATAATATATTTTTTTTTTCTACGGCACGTAAACGAGGCCATGCTTCGTTATTCTAAAGGTCCCCTTCTTTTCTTCCCTTCTCTTCTCTCTTTTCCATCGATCCAAGAACCTCGTGGTTTCTCCGTGATTTACAGTTAGCAATAACATTTGCATTTTAGTACGATACCATAAAATTGTTAAGAAATCTGTGCACCAAGATCGGCCTATCTTCTATACTTTTTACGCGTTTCGTGTTCTTAAGTATCTATATATATATATATATATATATATGTAGGTGTTCAAATATACGTATGTATTCATGTATCTACTTATGTATTTACGCTTCTTCTCTTCCCTTCTCTTTCTTCCTCTCTCTCTCTCTCTCTCTCTCTCTCTCTTTCTTTTCTATCGTTCGCTCTTGAACTATGCATTAACATAAAAATTGGATTTTTATTATAATAAAAGTCATTTTTTACGATAACACGCGATAAGAAGAAGGGCCCTTAACTGATCCCTTAAATGAGACACGTTTGTAAATAAATGTCTATCCGTCTGTTCGTCTGTCTATGTGCATATATATATACATATATATATATATATATATATATATATATATATGTATGTATTTATATGTGCGTGACTCGTTAATAAGATAATAAATTCTTGAATATATTTTTCTTCTACGTGGAAAAGAAAAAAAAGAAAAAAAGAAAAAAAAGGAAAAAAAAAAATAGGAAGATAATAAACCTGTATAACATCAATCGTTTCTTTTCTACATTATACGAGGTCACACCTTTTAACTATATAACATTATAATATGTTATCTGTATTTCGTAATAGATTTATGGAATATATTATTCTTCTTCGATCCAACGAGTGACATTTTCAAGGTGCGCCGACATTTTCTATAATGAAGAGTTTATAATTCAATGAGAAATAATGGTCACATCGAATAAATTCAACTGCGATTATTAAATTATTTGGATTTTCCATAGAACTCTCATATGGAATGACGTAATCGTTCTTTCTTGTATACCACCGAATCAGCCGAGATCAAAATACTTACGATGATAATAATGATGATGTCATGGGAAAAAATCTCCGAAAAAGAAAGACAGAAAGAAAAGAAAAAAAAAAGAAAAATAACAAAAGTCAAATCTTTTCGTCGTCTCTTAAAGACCAGGTTCATTATTTGATCATTAAGATACATATTATGTTTTTTATTTATTTGTTTATTTTCTTCTTTTTTTTTTCTTTTTTTTTTTTTTTTTGATTGATTGCGACGGGCTTAGAGGAGTGGAGCTGGGTATATAGGTAGGATGCATGAGAAAAAAAAAGAAAAGAAAAAAAAAAAAAAACATTCGAATGGAACGATTCGATAAAATGAATTCGATGGAACTAAACAGTTGTAAAATGGATTAATTTGAGAGAACGGACACTCTCCATTCTTCGCGTAACGAGCATAAATTGAACGTCTTTTTACGTTCGCTGTGTATAGTATGTAATACTCGACTAACAATAAGATCGACAGTGTAATGTACAACACCAAATTATTTCTCTCTCTCTCTTTCTCTCTTTCTCTCTCTCTCTCTATCTATCTATCTATCTGGATATTTCTTTCTTCCGATTTTTACGATTACGCGTTGCAGACGCGTACTTTCGTTAGAACGTAACTACGTACTAAACGTAAAATTTGCCTCGAGTAAGGAAACGATCGATTTGTTTACACTATATAATTAAATAGTAAATTCGCAGGTATTATGTTCTAAGTTTATTGTACAATAGTCGTTTTCATAATCCTAAATTATAAAAGACGATTTTAGAATTGTTTTTTACGAATACGATCATAAGTTGATGATTATGCGCGATTTCAATATAAAATAAAAAAAAAAAAAATATATATATATATATATATATATATGTAAAAAAGTATCTTACGTGTATCTAATCGATTCATCTGAATTAATTCCTTTCTTCCTTTTTTTTCTTCTTTCCATTCTTTCTTTTCGAGTATTTTTTCTTCCTGATTTTATATGCATCTTTTACGTTTATTTATTTATTTGCTTTTTTTCATAAGAACGAACAAATTCTTATTAAAAAAATATATATATATGTAATAAATATTTTATAATAAAAATATTATAATTAATTTTGATATATATATATATATATATATCAAAATTAATTATATATATATATTACATAATTAAAGAGTAATAATTATTTTTTAATATTTTATATTTCAACTATTATCAAAGTGAATAAATAAATAAATAAATAAATAAATAAATAGATAAATATATATATATATATCGTTAAATTGAATAGTAAAATTTATATTTATTATAAATAGATCATTTTATTTTTATTATAAATATAATTAAATATATAGATGTGTGATTTGATTAATCAATTTTTTTTTTAATAAAAATTAAATACATATTTTATGTAATGAAATATATAGATATATGAATGACCAATAAAAATTTCTTTTAACATACACACACACACGCGCGCGCGCGCGCGCTCACGCACACACGCATACATATGTATATATATATATATATATATATATATATATATGGTGAAAGAAAAATAGTCGATTCAATGTACGATATGATGAACGTTGCTCTTTATCGAACCATAAACGAGTCGTCACGGTACGTATGACATGCACGCGCTCTGAATAGCGGCACGAACATAAAGGCATAGATGATCGCAAGCGTGTCCTCCTTCAGTCGGAACGAGGAAGAAGAACAAGAAGACTAAGAAGATGAAGAAGACGAGAAAGACTTAGAAGAAGAACTTCTCTGATCGTATTCTGTTGAAAGAGTTGTTGAACGACTCCTCGACCTTCTTTTTCTTCTACTTCTTATTATTTTTATTTTTATTCTATTATAACAACTCATTCTTTCTTATAATAAGTTGCGCAAAAACAAAAGAGTAACTAAAGAAAAGATGATATTATATATCGGATGTACTAGAAAAGTTTCTAAATTATTTTCACGAAACAATTATTATAGAGACATTTCCAAGGTAATTTTGTTTCGAACGTTTTTGAATAATTTTTTTCTTTTCTTTTCTTTTCTTTTTCTTTTTCTTTTTCTTTTTCTTTTTCTCGTTCGAATCGTAGAAATGCGAGGTCTGTAATTATACAGACAGGTTATAGAAAAAAAGAAAGAAAGAATTTCGAGAAAGATTAATCGATCTTTTTCTTTTTTTTTCTTTTCCTTTTTTAATCATCAAAGTACTTTTGAATTGATCCTTGTATACATATATATATACATACGTTGGTACATATACATACGTCAAGAAGAAAGAGGCAACAAAAAGAAATTAAAATGACATATAAAAAAAATAAGAAAAAAAAAAAAGAAATAGTAATACGAAGAAACGAGTGTCCAATTTTTTCTTTTGCCTCATTTTATTTTCTTTTTTCATTTAGATTACAGAACTACGAGGCTTATAATTACGATGCCAAAAGAAAAATCTCGAAGAAGATTAGACTATTGTTTTTTCTTTTTTTTTTTTTTTTAATCAATCAAGTACTTTCGAATTCATATAATATTCGAATCTGTATATAAAATATATACACATACATACGTACTTACACACACACACACACACACACACACACACAATCAGGAAGAAAGGGACGACGAAAAGAAATTAGAATGAAATGAAAATGAGAAGAAAAGAAAAAAGTAAAAAGGAAAATTGTAATACGAAAGAAGTGTCACGGAGCGACGCCGTGTCTATTTCACTTGTAATTACGATATAAATCCGATTTTAATTATGGAAAGAGACATCCTTGATTTCCGACGACGTACTCTGATAAAAAGAAGAACAAAAAGAATAATACCAATAAGAAGAAGAAGAAGAAAAAAATAAGAATAAGAGGAAGAAGATAAGTCTCTTTGTACGCTAGTAATTGATAGTAATAGTGATAGTAGTAGTAATAGGAGAAAGGACAACTCGAAAAGACTTCTTCCATTTCCATCTCCATCTTCATCTCCTCCTCCTCCTCCTCCTCCTCTACTTCCACTTCCACCTCCATGACAATTATTATATTCCTTTGTTCGACTTTGGTGTTGGATCCAGATTCTTTCCTATCACTAGCAAAGGAAATCCTAAAATAATGCAAATCTTCGAGTGACATTTTACCGATACGAGCAACGATATTTTTCTTTTTCTTTTTTTTTTCTTTTCTTCATACTACCATTATATTTTCTTCTCTTGGTCCTTTTCGATGTACATTAATTTTTTTGTTTTGAGAGAAAGAGAGAGAAAGAGAGAGAGAGAGAGAGAGAGAGAGACAGAGAGAGAGAGAGAGAGATAGAGAGAGATTTAAAAGTTGTTTACTCATCTAAAGTACTCCAAGCAATCCTTGAACAGTTAATGTTTGAGATAGAATATATTTGTATTATTATATTTCTTAGAGAACGAATCCATGAAAAAGTTCTTAAATGACCTTTAAAAGTACAATGAAGAATTTTATATATATATATATATATATATATATATATATATATATATATATAAACTATACGAGTTCCGAAAGGAACAAAAATTAATCTAAGATTAGTAGTCTATTCGAAAAAAAAGAAAAGAAAAAAAAATGAAGAAGAAGGAATCAAGAGAGAGAGAGAGAGAGAGAGAGAGAAAGAGGTGAGGGAGGGGAGGGGAAAGAGAAAAAGAGAAAGAAAGGGAGTCATTAATCTTTAATATCATTCAGGAATTTTTTGCTAAACTTCTAATTTTTCTTTCATTTTTATAGACGGTTTCTTCAAGGAAACTCGTTCGTTCAATTTTTTATTTTATATTCGAAAATTTTTTTCTAACACTTTTTCTTTAATCGTGAATATTTATCTTTCGTTGAATCTTTTTTCTTCTCTCTTTCTCTTTTTTGTTTCTGTTCTTTTTTTTTTTTTTTTTTTTATAATTTTTTAATCGTTCCATCATAAATAACGCAATCATAATTTTTACATCCGATTCTTCGGTTTACAATACATTTATAAAATCTCGTTGAAAAATAAATCACTTGTGATCGTTCAATTTTTACATTTCTTTAAAATAAATCCATTTCAAAATATTCGAATAAGTAAATAAATAAGTGTATATAATATATATTATATATTCGTCATCGGTCGCGTGCGATTATCCATTCCAGTGGTCACGGAACAATGTGCCGAACGATGGTAACGCATATAAAGCGAAAAAGAGAGAGAGAGAGAGTATCTTTAACTATAGTTATCACTGATGGTATTAGTATACCTATAGATATAATAATGAATTCGTAAATTTGCTTTTGGAATTCTCTAAAGAAATGTTTGACATTTACATAGGCCTCTCTCTTCTTCAGCCTGTTGAGAATATCCTTTAAAAGCATCGAATAAAAGATAGATAGATAGATAGAGAGAGAAAGAGAGAGAGAGAGAGAGGAGGGGGAGGGAGAGAGAAAGAGAGCAATCCAAACCTTTTGTTTCCACTCTAACTCTTGCAGACTTGATGAAACAAAGCCCGTTGTAGCAGCTGCGACCGCCAAGATTTCCTTTTCGAAACTTCAAGTCTCCTTTAAACGTACGAGTTCTCTGTATTGCGCACAAAACCAATAGAAAATATGCAAATAAGAATGCTCAGTGATGTCTTTTAATAATAAGCTAAATTTGCCATTAATTTTTGCTTTTAAATCCACCACCTATCCTCACTCCCTGGGAAAAATCTTTTCCTTTCCTTTATTCCTTTCCTTTTTTTTCTTCTTCTTTATTTTTTTTTTTTTTTTTTTTTTTAATCAATGCACTCATTCGAATCGTATGTGAGAAGCAATTTTTTCTGTTCTCTTTTTTTTTCTCTTTCTATTATTTTTATTCTTTTCTTTTTATTTAGCGCAAGTATAAATGCCACTGATTAAAATAAATATCAAGTGAAATTATTTTATCGTGTTTCGCTTGAGAACGTAAAGAAAATAATAATAATGATAATAATAATAATAATAATAATAATAATAATAATAATAATAATAATAATAATAATAATAATAATAATAATAATAATAATAATAATAATAATAATAATAATCATGATGATGATGATGATGATGATGATGATGATGATGATGATACAACATTTAATCATGACGAGAACACAAGTTAGCCGGCTGATATAAAACTCCGATCGTTCTCATCATAATCCTTTTTTAATAGTCCATCGTGATTGGCCAGTGTCGTGACCAAAAACCTATTAAACCGTATGAAACGTTATCCCGGTTTCACACGAATATTGTCGACCGTATTTGTCATTGATCGTATACAGTCGACAACTAGCACGTGCGAGATCATTAAAATGACTTATGTATTATTTGCTTGTTTATTTGTTCATTTCTTTGTTTGTTATCCTTTCCGTTCTACGTCGATTATTGAATCCATTATATATATATATATATATATATATATATATATATATATATATATATATATATATACTTGAATATATTAAATCCGAATATTATTCGATACTTTTAAAATCAATTAATATGGACGAATTATATGAGCCGTAACAAGCCAATGATTGTGAATATCATTCGAGTTATTTCATATATTGAAAAACATATTTCATTTCTCCGACATGTTATTCTTAAAATTTGTAAATTATAAAAAAAAAAAAATAAGAGTATTATTCATTTTTATTATGAATAAAACAGATTTTAAAGTATTATTTTTAAATGAAGGAGTATTAAAAATAAAGGAGTATTAAAAATAAATATACTTAGCTCTTTTCATTCTTGTTATTATAGAAATATAATGTTTGAATAATTCCAATTCAAATGTCATCGATGAAAAATATAATGAAATCGAAGTTAACAAAGAAAATATACGTATACGTTTAATTATTAATTATATAAGTATTTAACACTTATGTAATTTAATTTAATTCATTGATGTCATTCAAAATACGAAATAATGAAATTTTTTATTTAATTTAATTTTTAATTCTCTTACAAAGAAAAAAAAAAAAAGAAAAAAGAAGAAAAAAGAAAATAATGCAATTTCACGAAAATATCTACGCGAACGAAAGATTTATGATTTATTACGAATTTCATAATCATTATTGACTTAATATGATCCTGATAAAAGATAAACGATGGTTTTAACTTTCGATAAAAAGAAAAGAAGAATATCATTGTCATTTAACATACACATACACACACACACACACACACACACAATTTTTTTCTGGCAGAACTAAAAGGATTATCCTTTCTTAAAACAAAACAGATCTTATTGTATGACTTATATTTCATAAAATATTGTACCCCGAGATTGTTGGAACCCGTGTAACTTAGGAAGAATGACATTTTCTTTCTAAAATATCCTAACTGAAAATCTGAAGAAATGAATGAATTAATTAATTGTGCATCTCGATTAATTTTGAGGATAAATTCTACGAATATTTTCTTTTCTTTATAACATAATAAACTTTTAAACATTTTTATTCTTTATACGAACAACATGTGTACGTATATATATGTGTGTGTGTGTGTGTGTGTGTATGTAAATATGAATGTAAATATATTGTCGTATGTCATACAAATAAATACGAATGTATTTTGTGCTATATAAAATCGAAGAATATTTTTGAATAAATTAAAAAAAAAGAAATTATAACTATAGAAGAGGAAGAAGAAGAAAAAGAAGCGAAAATTTCAAATCGAATAGGGATCTTGGGGCTCTATCGAGAAAATAGATTCTAGTGTGAAAGAACAAGATGAAAGGGGAAATGAAATATCACTATATTTCATACGGAAATTATTTAACGTAATAAAATTATAAAAGAAAAGAAATTCTCCAACATAATATCTGATTATATTGAATTATTTTATAATTCAATTTTCATCGTGTAATTAATATCGTCCATTTACATGAATTTTTCAACGAAGTATCCTACTTCCAAATGGTAAACGTTCCAGTTAAAGAGAGAGAGAGAGTAAGAGAGAGAGAGAGAGAGAGAGAGAGAGAGAGAGAGAAAAGAGAATGAATGGAAAGTAAAGGGAAAAAGCAAAAAGAAAAATCTCGAAAGGACGACGACGACGAGGATGACGATGACGACGACGACGACGACGATAATGATGATAATAATAATGATGATAATGTCAATCGATAAAACACGATTCGTTTCGTTTAAATCGTCGATCAAAATGCCAGTAGCTTTTCTTTCACAACCACGATGGATTAGAGAAGGGAGGAGGAGGGTTGAGGGAAGGATGGGAGATGTTATTGGTGATGGTGGGTAGAGAAATTCAGCCGCAAAATAATTGGCGAACGTGTCGCCCGCATATATCGGTTTAGTCGCGAATGCGCGATCGCGTGTGAGCACGATTCGCTATCTCTCTCTTTCTCACCCCCTGTCTCTCTCTTTCTCTCTCTCTCTCTCTCTCTCTCTCTCTTTCTCTATCCATCTTTATCCGTATCTATCTATCTCACACATTCTGTGTATATATGTATATACATATAATTCACATTCTCTGTATGAGTGTGTCTGTGTGTATCTCTCTCTTCTCTCTCTCTCTCTCTCTCTCTCTCTCTCTCTCTCTCTCTTTCTCTTTGTCTGTCTCTATCTCTATCTCCATTTGTTTCTCTCTCTCTCTCTCTCTCTCTCTCTCTCTCTCTCTCTCTCTCTCTGCCTCTCTATCTCTCTGTTTCTGTCTCTGTCTGTCTGTACAGGTGTTAGAATTAGAGAGGCCGGGCTCAGATATAGCATAGGCATGAAGGCCACACCCTCCTCGTTGTTACTGCTTACACACAACGTACAAGAGCCACAGAGTTGTGGTCGATACGTTTGATCCGAGTGCCGAAATCCGTTCTATCAGGTTTAACCATCCGTACATTCGAATCCGTTTCGCGTCAAGCGACATACACGATGGTCATAGCCTTTTATGATGGATAAGAAGGGAGTGAGGGGGGAGAGAAACGGATGGGACGAGGAATATTAGGTGGGAAAACATGAAAGGAAAAAAAGAGAGAATAAGTGATACTTATTTATGTCGAAGGAATGTACGTGCATATTTTCTTCTTCTTCTTCTTCTTCTTCTTTTTTATTTTTTTTGGTTCTTTTTTTTTTCTTTTTTTTTTTTTTTTTTAATTGCAACGACAGACACTGTCTTTGTTTCGAAAAATTGCCAGAGATCACGAGAAAATATTGCGTATCGTTTTCTTTTTTTCTTTTTCTCTTTGGAAAACGACCGATTTATTTCTTTTTTTCTCCCTTTCTCATTTTAAATATGGACGTCCAATTGATCGAGTTACTTTTTTTCTAACCCCTTCTTTTTTATATCTATTTTTATTTTCTTTATTTTTTTTTCTTTCTTTCTTTTTTTTCTTTTTTTTTTTTAACTCAATAAACAACAACATGACCATTTTGTATCGTATATAAAGTTACGAGATTTACGCGATTTAATCTTTTAAATAAAGCAATACCATTACGTAGAAAATTTATATCTATCTACTTCTCTTTATTTCTCTCTCTTTCTCTCTCTCTCTTTCTCTCTCTCTCTCTCTCTCTCCCTTTTATCGGATCCATTTAACAAGATTTATTACAAATTAATAATATCGATATAATATACGGCTGATAAAAGATATTAGAGTTTCCTGCTTCAGGGCGATTTCATCAAAGACGATTTTCCATGAAGATTTTCATCACAGCCACCACACAACCACCATAAGCACCAATGAGAGTTTCGACGCGTTCTATTCTTCCTACCCTCCCTCCTTTCTACCTTCCCCCCCTTCATCCTTCCTCTCGTTCCCTTTCTGTATATCGAACGATATCCGGCTTGTTATTACCAGAGCCCACTCTCTCTCTCTCTCTCTCTCTCTCTCTCTCTCTCTCTCTCTCTCTCTCCGATCTTTTTCATCGTTCGTTCCGTCTCTTTTTGCCCTACTACCTCGACTAACTCCTTTCAGCTTGCACATTCCAAACTTAATCTTCTTTCGCGTAGAAGATGGGTAGAATTTCATTTACTTGTGTAGCCTCGCTCCCTTTCTCCATTGACTCCAGACGCCATGTTCCAGTTTAGACGGTCCCGGAAATCGAAGTAGTTCTAACCTGTAGTCACTTCATATTGCCTAACTCAATTTCAACTCCGAGAGATCTCCTTTATTCCTTTCGAACCCTACAGCGATAATACCGGCTTTTAATAACATATTCGTGTTACAAAATTTTTGTATAATTTATATATATATATATATATATATATATATATATATAAATATTTTATATCGAAATGTATCTTCAAAGTAAGAGAATATTGTATTGATAAATTCAAGTTACAAAAGTGTTTCTATAAAAGTGTTCCTATAGGAGTGTTTCTGTAAAATATTCGTATTTACATTGTAAAATTTAAATCTTTTTTCTAAGATTATGCCTCTTGATACTCGTACAACATCGTATTGGTAAATTCAAATTATAAAAATAATCGAGAGAAATGTTTCTGTAAACATACACATTTATCCGATTTATATGATATCTCCAAGTTAAAACTGGTTTTGTATTCCAACGTTTCCTTTCCGCAAGAAAGAAATCAAATTATAACTCTGATCCCGCGTATACTGTACTTTCTAAATCGTTAAAAATAAAAAAAAAAGAGAGAGAAAGACAGAGAGAGAAAAAAAGAGAGAGAGAGAGAGAGAGAAAAAAAAGAGAGAGAGAAAGAATAACTCTACCGTATAAGAAACAGTTGTACATAAAAATACTCTTTAGGTATTACATACTCACTTTCAGCTTTAAGTAGTATACCTATAAATGTAGCCAGACGTATCTCTCACGGTTAAGCCGATCATTCTAAGTAGAAGAGATCTATGCTTGAGTATACCTAGAAAAATTTGATATATACATACATTGTTGTTGTTCAAGATCGAAAGGTAGAATTTTCAAGAGAAGATTAAGTTTATCGATTATTTACATAAAAAAGAAAACAAGAAAAAAGAGATAGAGATAGAGATAAAGAGAGAGAGATAGAGAAAGAGAGAGAGAGAGAGAGAGAGAGAGAGAGAGAGAAAGAAGAAGAAAAAGTTGTTCATCGAATTTCGTTGAAGCGAAAAGAATAAAATAAAATAAAATAAAATAAAATAAAATAAAATAAAATAAGAAACACGAAATAGGAATAGAAAAAGAGAAAAAAGGAAAAAAAAAGATTAAGAAGAAAAGAAAAGAAAATAGAAAAATAAGTGTTGTTAAGAAAAGTTAGAAAACTATAAAGAAGAAGAAAAAGAAGAAGAAAAGAAGGAAGAAGAAGAAGAAAAAGAAGAAGAAGCAAAAAAAATAAGAAAAAAGAAAAACAGAATATAGAAGGAACAACAGAAAATAGCTTGTTGCTTTTTCTATTACACGAAAATCGATATTATTTACAATAGCGTACATTAATTCCATATTTCTGATACGTACGTTATAAAATATACGAACTTAAGAAACTTTGTTAAAAAAAACGAACTTAAAGAAAGAATAATCTACATTGTCATCGTTATTGTCGTCGTCCTCGTCATTGTAACTCGTTATAACTCATCGTTGTCTTTCGATAACATTACATACGTATTCACAAGATATATATATATATATATATATATATATATATATGTGAAAGTGAATGAGAAAAAACACATTGAAAATTTCAATGTAAGAGAGATAGACTTACCTTTTTGTGGAACGTATATAAAATGTCGAATGACATTGCACAACTTTCGTACGATGAGACAACAAGATGATGGCGTATTTGTGTGTATGTGTATTTATAGATATGTGTGTGTGTGTGTGTGTGCGTGTATGTGTGTATACTCGCGTTACCCTTTTAGAGAGTAAAGGTACAAGTTTATATTCTCCCTTTTCCGTCGAGATGTTACGTTGAGATGTTATGGCTTAGAGGCAAACGTAAGCATGTCTGACTACTACTCGACTTCTACTACTGTGCCCCGCCTAAGCTCACCGATTTTCCACTTTTTATCAAAGTGAATGATAAAGAGGTAGAGAGAAAGAGAGAGATAGAGAGAAAAAGAGAGAAAGAGAGAGAGAGAGAGAGAGAGAAAGAACTAGAGCGAAAGAAAAAATATTTAAAGCCGATATTATATATGCTCGATCGAACGAAGAAAATTCTATCTTTCTCTCTATTCTTTCACTATTTTCTATATACTTTCTTTATTTCATTCTTTCTTTCTTTCTTTCTTTCTTTCTCGTTAAATTCAATTCGATCAACGTTTAGATGATATATCATTGATTTAATCTTTTAATTTAATTATCGTACTTGAAATCATAACGTTGTACAAATTTTTCTTTAGTTTCGTTTCATCCGATTAAACGTTTATCCTTCTATATATTTATATGAATTTTGTTAGATTTATATATATATATATATATATATATATATATATATATATATATATATGTAAAGAAAAAAAAATCTTGTTATTGTTTCTCGGCATTATCAATTGGAAATATTCGTTCTTATGCATTCTATCTTTTATTCCTAGTTTACACGTCTATTTTTTATTCTTTATATATATATACATCCTTTAGTTCTTTTTTTTTATTTCATAATTTTCTTTCTTTTTTCTTTTTCTCTTCTTTCTTTTTCTCTTTTTTCTTTTTCCCGTTTTCTTTTTTCTTTTCTCTTTTTTTCTTTTTCTTTTTCTTCTTTTTTCTTTTGGTGAATTTGGAGATCGAATCGATCAACGAACGACAAGAGAAAGAGGGAGAGAGAGAGAGAGAGAGAGAGAGAGAGACAGAGACAGAGAGAAAGAGAGAAAGAGAGAGATTATCGCTTTGCTAGGTAATTCCGTGTCTCGATTAAAAACGAAAAGAATAGTTTTCTATAAAAAGAGAAAGAGAAGGATAGAAATAGAGATAAAGAGAAAGAGAGAGAGAGAGAGAGAGAGAAAGAGAAAAGAAAAAGAGAAAAGAGAAGAGAAAGGGGAGAACCATTGACATCAGCCTCTTTTCGGGTTTCATGTAGATAAAGAGAGAGAGAGAGAGAGAGAGAGAGAGAGAGAGAAAGAGAGAGAGAAAGAGAGAGAGAAAGAGAGAGAAAGTCATGTAACACATAAAAAGAACTATAAACGGATTACAAAAAGGAATAGTAGTAGAGAAAGATAAAAATAGAGATAGAAAAGTTACAAAGGTACGGGCTATTGTAAACGTTCAGTTCTGATGCCTTTGATAAGAAAGAAAAATGTGAATGATAGAGAGAGAGAGAGATATCTCGATGATCGATGTGACGAGTAAGGTTTCTCTTTTCTTTTTCTTAATTACATTTTTCTTTACGAATTTTCTTTTTTCTTTTTCTTTATCTTTCTTTCTTTCTTTATTCCTTTTTCTTTTTTTACCTTGATTAATCGATAAAAGGGAGGGGATGCAAGAAAGTAAAGCATTCGTCCGCACAAGATCATAATTATACCTTCGAAGGCTCTCAGAAGAAGAAATATCATTTATTGGACCTCGAAGGAACAAATTTCTTTTTGTTTTTTTTTTTTTTGTTTCTTCGTTTAACCAAATTCGTATGCGCTTTTTTCTTTTTCTTTTCTTTCTTTCCTCTTTTTTAATTTATCGAAAGAACAGAAACTAATATTAATGAAATAAAAGTAACGTCAACATCGGTATACGCGTATGTATTTGCATTAAAAAAAAAAAAAAAAAAAAGAAAAAGAAAAAAAAATAATGTACAAAGAGACGAGTTCGAATTAAAAATTAAAAAAAAAAAAAAAAAGAAAAAAGGAAAAGACAGATGTAGAAGTTAGAAGTTAGAAGTTAATTTCTGAGTTTCATTTGAGCAAATATAACTAGACTGTTCATTTATACATCGCTGTAAAGTAAGCTTCTAAAATGTGACTACTTGCCCCATAGAGAAAGATTAGGCTCTAAACTTGCACCTAATTGGCTTTACAATATATTTATTTATATATATTTTATTAATATTTATAATAATATATATATATATATATATATATATATATATATATATATGTAAATGCGAGATATGTGTCGATAAAGAAAGAAACATAAAAATAAGACAGAAAAAAAGTAAAAAGGTATCGGCCCGTTGAAATTTGTGATGAATTAATCTGTCAAAGGAATTTCATTTGTGGTAAGGAGTTACTTAATCAGCAGAGAAAGAGAGAGAGAGAGAGAGAGAGAGAGAGAGAGAGAGAGAGAGAAAGAAAGAAAGAAAGGCAACGTGTACTAGATTTTAGAAAAGCAAACTCTTGTGGAATTCAAAAAACAATCCTGGAATTTTTACGAGTAAGAAGATTTATTTGCCCTTTCATAGCTGTACGAGAAAAAAAAAATACAGGAGTATTGGCAGTACACTAGTATCATATTTCTCTGTCTCGATGAGAGTAAATACTTTCGTAATGCAAATATACGTACATATACACATAGATACATAGATACATAGACACACGTACAAACACGTATGTAAATATAACGTCTATGTTTATACGATTTTTAGCCGACGTATCGTAATCGTAAAGAGTCGTACTGTATATCTCTAATCCTTGAAAATTCTCTAAGCAAAAGGGATAAAAGGGAAATATTTTAAAGAGTTCGTGTTTATCCTCACAACTTACTCCACCCCACCCTCCCACCGCCCGCTTACTAACAAACACTTACTCCTCATGGAAAATTCGATCGTCGTTAGAACTAAAGAATGAACTTCGTTTAAACTTTGATTTATCCGTCTTGAAAAACTTTTTTTACATACCATCTGTATTAATTTCGTATGAAAATATATATATATATAATAATAATTATTACATTTCATAAATTTCCAAATTGTTTTCATCATAATTACTTTTATTTTTCATACTTTTTGTTACAGCGGGCACCAATCTCGTTGGGAAGTTTACACAAAGCGTACGTAGAATCGTTCAAGATGTCAAGGATGAAGGAACGTCGAGTAAGTATATTTTAGATATCATTTTTATTACCTTTCTTTTTCTTTTCATGTTGTTTCTTTCTTCTTTTCTTTTATTTTTTTTTTTTTTGTTTTCTTTACACAAATTAATTCACATACACATACACACATATTCAACGAATACGCACGTAAACCATACGATTGATATTGAAAAATAAGATAAAAAGTACGAACAAGTGGCTATCATACTTTTTCTCAATTTTGAAATAAATAGTTGTAAGTAAGTACTTAAGTATCTAGTCCTTAAATATTTCAAAGGAACGATTTTTCTCATCTAACCGTCCTTGAAAACAAGTAAAAGTCGTTGAATCAGTGAAAAGACGTTTGTAGATACGGCCAATCGTCGGAAATAAGTCGTTGGCTAAGAGCCAAATCAGACAGGTTGTTAGTTTATCCTCTCTTTCTCTTTCTCTCTCTCTCTCTCTCTCTCTCTCTCTCTCTCTTTTTCTCTCTCTCTCTATCTATCTATCTTTTGTGAATAGAACTGGTGCCGGACGTTGGTCCTATCTATATCGTTGTTGGTTCGGTTAACGTCGTGTATTTACGATACGTGTGTTAGCTCTATTAAATTTGGATTAACATTATCTAATTAAAACGTTCTTCCTGAGTATGCCAATTCAATGCGATTACCGTAACAAAGATGTATGAATATTCTCTCTCTCTCCCTCTCTCTTTCTCTCTCTCTCTCTCTCTCTCTCTTTCTCTCTCTCTTTTTCTCATTATGACAATAACATGTTAACATATAACTTGATAGTACATGCAAATATATTCATTATTTCTTTTCTTTTCGGTTTTTTTTTCTTTTTTTTTTAACAGACAAACTATATAAACACAAAATATATATAAGTATACGTACTTATAATTGACGTTGAATTTACTTGTGCGTGTCTAATTGTTATAGTGGTCGTACGTTAGTTTTAGTAATGTAAACGTTTATATACTGTTTAAACATGTTAAAAGTACAAAAGAAAGAAAAAAAAGCGCGAACACAAACACACACACACACATACATACATACATACATGTAAAGGTACTTTGAATTATGAATGTTTTATACAGATGTACGAGCTTTTAACATCACTCGTAATCTAGGAAGTTACAAAATACGTTCTCGTATAATTATATTACATCGTTATATAATATAAATATATATATATATATATATATATATATGCAATGATAGTTGTCATACACTACCATGAGTTAGTCTAATTAATTAATTAATTAATTAGATAATTAATTATTTTTATATTTTTCGTGTGACGATGGGATATGATACAATTAGAATGGAGAGAAATTGTATTAGCGATTGAGGCAAAATGATTGAAATTAAAAAACTTTCGTACTGATAATAATAAAGAAATTAAATCGTACGTAATAATTGGTCGAACCATTGATGGGACTCCAAAGGATAGAGATTCACGGTATGAATAATCGATATTTTTTCTTCATTTCGAAAATTCGACGTTACATAGTGAAAAGAAAGAAAAAAAGAAAAAAAAAAAAAAAAAAAGAAAGCAACCAACCGAGGATACTGTCAGCTTATACGCTATATATGCCAACCAACGAATGGTATTCGTTTTATTTATGTCGGGAAATTTCGTTACTATTCTACGTTGTCGACTTAATTGAGAATCAATTGAAATTGAATTTCGTCGAAACAATTAGGTGATACAAGTACCAACTGCCACCGATTTAAAAAGGTTTTGGTTATTGTGTAGAAACGAAAAAAAAAAAGAAAATACTCTCCTTTCGTGAAAAAAAAAAAAAAAAACATTTGAGGATTATTAACTTCGCGGTTGAATAAAAAAATGAAATAATAAGTACGAACTATGGTCGATATAAATGAACGAGCTTGTACCTGACAAGATTTTGAAAAAGGATATAATTGATAAAATATTTATATGTCTTTTTGTACAGTTTAATATATATATATATATATATTTTTTTCTTTTTGAAAAAGCACGATGAAGTTCGAAAAAAAATACATAAATAAATAAATAAACATATAAATAAATAAATGAATGCATAAATAAATAAATAAATAAATAAATAAATAAATAAATAAATAAATAAAATCAAAAAGAAAAGAAACAAACGAGAGCACGTAGTAAAATAATTTTTTGATCGCGAATTCGTCGTTTATGCGAGTCCGCCATTGTAATGCCGGCATTAATGCACAAACGTTTGTTTACATATGTTCGAGTCCTTTAAACTTTATCAATTGCAGGTGGTCAAACGAAGGAAGAGGTCATAGAGACAAATGAACGACTGAGAGTAGTAAGGATACGTCTCGAAGGAAGTTATGACACTGCTAAACGTGCTCTAGTAGACCTGATGTGCAAGTATACGAACAGTAAACAAGTCCGTAACGTGTTCCAACGTTACAACCTCCTGAAAGTTATGATCAAGGTGAGGAAACTTCTATCTAAACTCTGTCTCTCACTCTCTTTCCCTCTTTCTCTCTCTCTCCCTCTCTCTATCCTCTTGCAATTATACGCTTCAACATTGACGCCTGTATTCCTTGTGCGGTTCTCATCCCTGGTCCAACTT
>NC_060958.1:7080786-7083286 GCF_910589235.1 Vespa crabro | reverse complement strand
AAAGTCAAAGTTTCCAAGGTATCCGGATATAAAGTCCAAGTAAATTTACTCCGAAGTATCGTTCGAAAAAGAAGATGAACAGAGAAAGAGAGAAAAACGGAGAGAGAGAGAGAGAGAGAGAGAGAGAGAGAGAAGGGTGTAGAAGGATCACTGATCTTTTTCTCGAGCAAAGGCCCTTTTCCTACGGCAAATTGTGCGGAAAAAAGAGACGGACGATAGCTATCGCCTTCGTTGGAAAGTTTCCAAGCATGAATAATATATTATTTTCTGTCGTACGTGCTCTCGAACGATCGACAAAAAGAAAAAGAAGATGGAAAAAAGTAAAAAAGAAGAGACCAACTGAGCATCAATGAAATTTGTATCGAGATATCAGAAGGTCGAAACGCATTTGTCAGAAAATTGATATGGGCAAACAATAGAGGGGAATAAAAAGAAAAGGGATATGGGCTCAAGGCGTATGAAATTTTTTTCTTTCTTTTCCTCTTTCTTTTTTTTTCTTTTTCGTTTCATCAACGAGAAATTATAACAACAATAATAATAATAATAATAATAATAATAATAATATTAATAATAATAATGATAATAATATTTATTTTATTTTTTGTAATTACGAGTTTAACGATTTGTCAAAGATTAAGTAAAAATACCAAAAAACATTATATATTTATATATATAAATATTTTTTAATACATAAGAGAGTTGGAACGAATAACTTATGGTAAAAAATAAATGTTGAATTAATTGCTACAATTTTACATACGGTATATAATTTTGTATTTTAATTTATATATAATTTTGAATTAAGTGTCTCTCTATTAATTGATATATTATTATTATGAAATTTCAACCTATTTATTATCTACATACATTTCAATATCTAATTGTTAGAACGTAAGGAAAAAAAGAAAAAATGTATACGCGGAGAGAGAGAGAGAGAGAGAGAGAGAGAGAAAAAAGAGAAAAATCAATTTTACTCCAATCGAAAATACTATCGTTCGATACTTCCATCCTATCGCAATTATCAATGATTGTTATATCGAATTTAATCGTAATGGTAATTTTCGCTACTAATGGTAATTTCCCGCGTTTATTTGTTAATCATCGATATATTATAAAAATGATTGTTATGAAGCAAGAAAAAAAAAAGAAAGAAAAGAAAAAGAGAATATTATTGAATGAATCGTAAATTCTTCTGCGTATACATTGAGTCCCGAGTTTTACCGGCAATTAATTTGTTTCCTCCATTGTTTCGTTGACGCAGGTATGACAACGGCAATGATCGAATCGGAGAATACCCAGATGACCAATGATCTGTACAGGCTGCTGAAAAAGTATACGGGACTTAGGAATCTTATTCGTGTTTTAAAGGTGTGTATAAAAAAAAAATAAAGATATTAAAAAAAGTCCAAAAATAAATGAATAAATAAATAAGGCTAAAAAAGTGAAATTACTCTTTAAATTATTTGAAATGAAATAATTTATTTCTCTTTCGTTTTCGAAAATCGAAAATTATTAAATATGCAAAATATTAAATATACATATATGCATATAAATAAATCAATAAATATTGAAAAGAATGAAAATGAAAGAAAATTATCTAAAATAATTATCTGACAAATTATTATATTGGATATGTATATGAAAAAAAAAAAAAAAAAAAAAAAAAGGAAAAGAAAAAGGAAGAAGAAAGAAAGAAAATAGGAAAATAGTATCATGGAAAAGGAGGAAAAGGTTCGATGGATTTATAGATTTCTCAGAGGATAGATATAACAAGTTTTTTCTATTGGCAAAAAATAAAAATTATGAACTTGTACGAGTACGAGTGTTGACGATCGAGAAAAAGAGAACTCGAAGAAGAAACTCTTTCGACCTTTTTTTCTTTTTCTTATTTTCGAAGTATCATTTCGTCGTGTTTTCGTGCCAGAAAAGCGTATATCGGGTTCTATCGAATATAAGGTTCGAATGAAAGAAAAAAAAAAGCGAGAGAGAGAGAGAGAGAGAGAGAAATAGATACATTTAATCTTACCGGATTCGGTGTCTTAAAACGTTTCCACGCCGATTTCGATTTAACCGACATTGCTTCGACATAACATATGGCGTGACGTTATTGAAAGCTATATACGTAAATCACTTTAACACCATAGGGGATTTCCTTTTCTATTTGACAAAGGTAAAAATCTATATAAGAGTGAAACGTCACACGTGGTAAAGAGATAGATGGAAGGCGAAAGAACTTGTGTTTTATATCTACTTTACTCTTTATCTTCTCTTACTTACCAACAGAATGGTAAACGATAGAGAAGAAAATCCGGATTTACTGATATAAAATAACTTTTTATTTTGATCATCGTACAATAATAATCTTTTTCCTTTCTTTTATTTTTCCACCTTTTTCTCTTTTTTCTTTTATTTTTTTTTTTTGAGCGTAAAAAAGAAAGTGTATTCTTTAATTACATTGAAAATGAAACGTAAGAGAATATAAAATTTTTCAATCGGTCTT
>NC_060958.1:7063286-7075786 GCF_910589235.1 Vespa crabro | reverse complement strand
ATATTAGAATTATCAAAGGAGTTTCTAATCGCGTATTTTATAATTCGTACGAATGAAAACATAAGAATTTATTGAAATGCATATACGCAATATATAAATACTTATGTATATATATATATATATATATATATATATATAGAGAGAGAGAGAGAGAGAGAGAGAGAGAAAGGGTCGGTCGAGAATATGACTTTAAAAGAAATTTTTTTTCCTATTTTACTTGTTTTTTTTTGTCGTCATTGCACGATTTAAAAAAAAATTTTTTTTTTTTTTTTTTTTTTTTTTTTTTTTTTTTTTTTTTTTTTTTTTTTTTTTTTTCATTATTGCACGACTATTCATTTCCGAGACCTTTTTTACGAAGTCGATTTTTTATACTCGCATTTGTATTCGTCGATAAAAAAAAAATTATTGTCCGAAAGTCGACCTACGTAATGGCACAATTAAATGATAGTAATCGATTATTAAAATTATCTTGAAATTAATTTTGTACTTTCGCCCGACCCCGATATCCAACCCAGTCAGCCCTGTATATGTATATCTATACATAGGTATTATTATATACGCGTAGAGAGATTCGGGACTTGAAAGGATTAAAAGGGATAAAATTAAAAAAGAGAAAAGGAAAAAAGAAAAATACACGCTGATAGAACAAAAATCAAAGTTTACAAAGACGAAAATATTTTTTGAGCACACGTTTTTTCTTAACTTTACGATAACAGAAAATTATAAAAGAGTGGAGAAAGAAGAAAAAGAAAATAGGACGTAACGAACGTATAATTATATTGGTAAAAGGAAGAGATAAGAGTGAAAAAAAAAAACAAAGAAAAAAATAAAAATAAAATTAAAAAAAGAATTATACAGAGAATTTTTTTAGTCTTTTTTTTTTCGAAACGGACATACATATATAACGTTACGCGAAAAAAAATGTATAATATCATCGATTAATTGGACGTTAACATTTCGTCGGGATTGTTAATGAAAACAAAAAAAGAAAAAAAAAAAAGAAAAAAAGAAAGAATCAAACGCGTCGAAGGAAAAAAATTAAATAATTATCATTATATTATATTTATTAACGGTCTGCATCCAGCCAATAATCTATCAGTGAACACATTATTCGCAGTGACTGTCTATGAGATATATAGAGCTTTTATTGTGAATAACTGCTATAAATACATTATGTGTAATAAGAATTGTATACATATACATACATATACATGTATGTATATGTATATGTATTATTATTATAAACGCGCCGTGTTTAAGCATAAATATCGTGGGATGGGTATTTATATATTTTCTAATCGCACGTGCCTCTCTTCGTTAATTTTAAACCGAGCACATAATAACAAAAATATTATTAAATGATGTCGATTTAGAGCGGAGATATGTATTAAATCGATATATCGGTGTGATTTATCACCAGAAAAACAAATTCTTTCGCGATTTAATTGCGAAGAGAATATGTACATTTTCATTTCTATTTATTATTTCATACGCGCTACGCGCTGGCCTTTCGCGATATATATACATCTATATATATATATATATATATATATATATATATATATATATATATATATATATATAACACGTATAAAGATCGATCGATCGTTTGTTCGTTCGTTCGTTCGTGTGAGAGAAGCTTAATCGTGTTAAAATGGAGAAAAAAGAAAAAAAAAGGTGCCACAAGATCGCTTATCGATATATGCATAATAATTTACGCTTAAATCGAACCGAGGAAACAAAAAAAAAAAAAAAGATAAAAAAGAAAAAAGGAAAAAAGGAATGAAACAATATAACAGATATTGGAAGTAATACGATCGAAGTGTGTAACTATATATACATATATATGTACACACACACACACATATATATATATATATAAAAGTTTTTCGTAAATAAAATTTGTTTTAGCGAAAAAAGAGAAAGATTAAAATTAAATAAAGAAAATAATAATAATAATAATAATAATAATAATAATAATAATAATAATAATAATAATAATAATATTAATAATAATATTAATATTAATATTAATATTAACATTAGTAATAAGAAAAAAAAACAAAAGAAAAACAAAATAAACAAACAAGACGCAGCCGATAATATTTTGTATGCGAGTGGGGAAAAAAAGGAAAAGAATGAAAAAAAATTAGAAAAAAAGAAAATAAAAAAGAAGAGGAAAAGAAAAAAAAACAAAAACTTTCTTACGATTAGACCAATTAACGTATAAACATAAGGACGATATATAATAATTATTATTATCTATATAATGTAATTGTAAAGCGTAAAAACAAAGAAACAAACGGACAAACAAATGAATAAAAAATGATGAAAAAAAAAAAAAAGAAAAAGAAAAAAAAAAGAAATAAAAGTAAAGATAAAGGTAAAAGTAAAAGTAAAAGTTAAAAATAAAATAAAGTAAAATTACAAGTATGTGTAGCGAAAGAGTAAATCGATACTCCAATGCAATGTCTCTGAATTGAAGAATATAGAAAAAGCGTGCTCGCCTTTTTGACGAAACTAGGAGAGTGCCAAAATAGATTTTGAAAGTTTATACATACGAAAATATATAATCTTTATTTTTTCTTTTTTCATTTTTTCCTTTTTTTTTTGTTTTTCTTTTCACTTTTTTTTCGCGCGCCGTAAGAGTGTGTTTGTGCATACCTACTATATGTATATGTAATATATACATATACATATATATAGACGTTTACGCGAAATTTTTATATAGAGAGTGTGTGTTGTGTAAGTTGCATACGTATAACGATATATATATATATATATATATATATATATATATATATATATATATATATTACATTATATTAACGATAATAAGAAATATATCGTTTCTCGTTGGATTCATCTCTTCGTTAGAGAGATCGATAAATCTATAAAATATATAATCGATTAAAACTCACGACGATTCGATATAATATTCGGAGGCCGTCAATAATTCCCCCGATCCCTCATCTCCCCCTTAACCCCTGTTAACATCAGTAACAATAATAAATAAATAAATAAATAAATAAATAAATAAATAAATAAATAAATAAATAATTGATAAAAAGAATCAGCCAGAGCGAGAGAGAGAGAGAGATACAAAGTAAGAGAGATCGTCTTTCAGAGATGATCCATCGAGATCGAGTAATGAACTTATATGTAATTCATATAATAAGTATATAAGAAAGAAAGAAAAAAAAGAAGATAATGTCGGATATGAGAGATCTACCTAATGTGTTTAAAGAATTCTTTATATGGTAGATATAAAAATTAATCGTGCCGTCATATATTATCTCTATATATATATATATTTATATACACGCACACACATATATATATAGTGTATGCGTATATATATTTATATTAAATTATCTTACGTTGAGATCCTTTGATCTTGTCTCGCAAACAAAATAATCCTCGATTAACTATCATCAAAATTGTTCGAGTTAATCGAATCGATGGCAAAGAAACTAATGAGTTTTTAGATTTACTTGGAAATTAAAAAAAAAAAAAAAAAAAAAAAAGAACAAAGAAAAGAGAAAAACATTTAGAAAGTGATCCTGAGTATATCATTGTCAAGGTCAAGGTATCTCACCTCAATGTTCTCTCTCATCGTCATTCGCGTTTGATAAATGACGTCTAAGTCATTTTGGATCCGTCATTAGAAAAATTAGAAAAGAAAAAAAAAAGAAAAGGGAAACAGATAAATTATGTCGTCTTTGTCGCGATAAAAAAAAAATTAACTTTTAAATAAAACTCTTTGTCGTTAGTTGATCCTTAAAAACCATCCCTCAAGTCACCCATCCGCTATTTGTTAGCGCCACCCCTCCTCTCTCAATTATAACCTATCCCGTCCTCATTATATAAGTATGCTTGCCATTCGACGGTATAAAATTTCGACCAAATCTAATCGTCTATATAATCATACCTAAACGTTTACTATCTCAATATATGTACTTCCTTATTATTACTTGTCTCAGGCATCAACTGTTTCAACATATCTCGTTGCTTCATCATGCGCAAAATCTACATATATCTATACATTTACACACACATACGTACACACGACATATATGAAAGAAAGAAAAAGCAAAAAAAAAAAATAAATAAACACTCTCGTCTTCTCTTCCTCTCTCATTCTTAACTCTTCAAGCAAGCCCCACACCACCCTCCTGCCCCTCTCTCTCTTACAATTATCGACTATCTATCTACGTCGAATCATATACATGTATACGTATACACATACATACATACATACATACATACATACATACATACATACATACATATATATATATATACAAATACACATTTATATCGATTGTCTCTAACGATATAATAAATATTCTCGGATATATGCGTATCGATAAGTTATCATTATAAATGTCAATTTTTACGAAGAAAATATATATTTTGACAAATTCTTCTTCGGAGAAAAATCTTTAAAGAAGGAGAATGATAAATATGCGCGCGTAAAGATTACAAACAAAAGAAAAAAAAGAGAAAAAAAAGAAAGAAAGGAGAAGAATGAAAGAAGGAAGGAAGGAAGGAAGGAAGGAAGGAAGGAAGGAAGGAAGAAAAGAATGAAGGAAAGAAAGAAAAAAAAGAGAAGAAGGAAAAAAGAAAAGGAAGAACGTATAAATTAAGAATTTTAATGGGACATTCTCGTCCGATTTTTTTCGAACAACAATACTTTTTGAGATATCTTATTAATTCTATTTTCACCAACGATATCAATCAAACAAAATAATAATAATAATAATAATAATAATAATAATAATAATAATAATAATAATAATAATAATAATAATAATAATAATAATAATCGCTCGCACGATTAATTTCACGTTTACGAATCTATTTTCAATGACATACATATATATATATATACATCTACATTCAACATTAACCTAATCTCTTTATTAGAGAAAAAACGAATGTACGGTGATCCCTTTTTATTAGCATACAGTGAAAAATAATAACGATGCCATATTGTAATCCTTCGAATTATTCAATTTTATAATTTTAGCGTTTAGCATGTAATTAGATTATGATGTAATACTTAATACATTAAAATATAGTATGATTCCTTTCTTATTCACGATGAACGAGCACTCTTTTTATTTAATTTTTTTTTTCCCTTTTGCGAACAATCGATCGAATTAATCGACGTTATTATTATTACTATTATTATTATTATTATTATTATTATTATTATTATTATTATTATTATTATTATTATTGTGTTGATCGTTCGTTCACACGAATTTCGATATTTGTTTAAAAAAAAAAAAATTGTATTTCTAATGGATAAATAATGTATATCCCTATGGCATCACCCTATTACTTACACCTTCCCAAACCCCCCCGCCCGCCCCTCATTATTGCTTCACACGATATATTACGATTAGAACGTCAATATATAGATTAGTAGCGTTGAGATCTCTATCTTTGGCACGCTAGCTTTGTGTAATTTATTGTAAAATGTGGGGCGAAATTTATACAGAGGCGTAAAAAGGATTTATTTCTTTTTATTTCTTTTGTATTTCTTTTTTTTTTCTTTCTTTATTTTTCTTTATTTATTTATTTATCTTTTTTTTTTCATAATTTTCAAATTGTCCATATGAAAAGCGTAGATATATATATATATATATATATATATATATACATATACATCGTTTTCGTGCTACGTCTTATTAATTTAGAATAATGAAGACTTTTGTGACGCACACAGACACACGTACACATATACACACATACACACACGCACGCATACAGAATAGATAAACAATTTTTATTATAGTTTTTAATATAGATATAGATATTCCATAGATTCCATATATATATATATATATGCATATATATATATATATATATATATATATATATATATACATACATATGTATACGTAGATATGCTTATATACGCCTCTGAATTTCCAATTTCTATCGTCGATATCTTTAACCACTTCACGTTAGAATTATAAACTATTTAAAAAAGAAAATACACTGTCGTGTGAAGACTGTATGTTCATATGTCGCGAGTATCATTTCGTTTGAGATTCGATGAAAAATTAAATCGTAGTTCTGCGATTACGTTTATTCGTGAATAAAAGAAAAAAAAAAACAACAAAATAATAAGATAAATAAATAAATCGCGTGTAACTCTTATATGAAAAAGATAAAAAAAAAAAAAAAGAAAAAAGAAAAAAAGAAAAAAAATTCGGATGTTTTGATAAGATAGAAAAAAAAAGACAGAGGGAGCGAGAGAGAGAGAGAGAGAGAGAGAGAGAGAGAAATAAGAAAGGTTTGTCTTTGATTTTGTTGATTGAAATCTCCTATCCTCCTCCCTTCATCAAAAAACAAAAGAAAAAAAATAGAACGAAGAACGACATATCGGACCATCGTAATTATGTATGTTAATTATTACATACTACGCCATTTTGTTATCTCGAACAAATTGATTCTCGTGGCACACATTATTTATTATTATATTACAATAAAATAAATACGTTTTATGTCTATTATGGAGTTTAATAGTTACGATTAGTATACTAATCTAGATTTACAAAGGTAGATTAGTAAAAAAAAAAAAATGACATAAAACGAAGTATTAGATGTCCATATAGTGTCTCCGTATATATTATGTATATTTAGTATTTACACGTCCTAACTTAAAACGATTTATGTAACATCTAAGTTTTCTCTCGTCTAATAATATAGCGAATATTAGAGAATGCGTGTTAGTATTTAGTAATATATCTCGTACGTCGTTAGAAATTAATTGTTAGTCAAATCAGTTTTGACAGAAGTGTATGCTGCAATAACATATGTGAATGTTGCCGTTTTCATTTCGTTTTATATGTCTTTATTAAACGTGCGAAGGAGCATTACTTGTTTATTATTGGCTGTTAAGCTTTGTTAATAAAATAATAACAAATTTTATGTCGCCAGCCATGCATAAACACAAACACGTACCCATCCTGATTATTCCCTAAAAAAAAAAACAAATATCTTTTTTATTATTTTTTTAATAAAAAAATGATACGTATATATATATATATATATCATTTGTTTATTAAATATATATATATTTTTGATATATATATATATCATTTTGTTATTAATATATACATATATACATATATATATATATATTAATAACAAAAAAAAAGAATATATATATATATATATTGAAGATATTATATCGATACGTAAAAATTATATTATAATTCAATACTGTTTGAAGAAACGCAAATTCTTAAATTTTATCGATCATTAAATTTTATATATATATATATATATACATATATATAAATACATATATATATACGTACATATATATAAACGTATATATATATGTATATATATATATATATATATATATATTTATATATATATATATATGTTTATATGGACCTTTCTAGGTTGTGTAATATAAGTTATATAGAAGAAAATTTTATGCTCTAATCCATACGTTCCTATATTTGCTCGATAAGCATCCTGTCCATTTCGTTGTTTCTCGCGTTACGTCAATTAGAATCTGGTGGCTGACATAGGAACTTACCGCGAATAGGAACAAATCAAGATGGCCGCAACCAACTCAAGTTTAGCCAGTGAAATTCCAACGAAGAAGGAGGATGAATTCAACGAATTTTATTCGGAAGTATGTCATTGAACATTAATAATAATATTAAGCAATTATTCATACTCCTTTTAACGATACGATCGATCATTTTTTATTATTACATAACGACGTGAAGAAACACATTTTTAGTCCAAATTTCTACAAACGTCACTTTGTGTACATCGTTTTATATCATTAAGACGATTAATACACAATGTTTTAAACGTTTCAAACGTTAATCCATTTAATAATACATTTTGATTATGTAAATGTTTTGAAAATTCATTTAACTTTTCTTACAGTTATTAATACAAAAAAGATTCTAACCTTATATATGTATACCAACTGTGATTAGAACAGTTTAACATGATTTCATTATTTTCTGTATTTATTTAGGTCAAAGAAATTGAAAAAAGGGATTCCGTGTTGACTCCCAAACAACAAATCGACAGATTATTGCGGCCTGGTTCTTCTTACTTTAATTTAAATCCATTTGAAGTTTTACAAATAGATCCAAGTACTTCTATAGATGAAATCAAAAAAAAATATCGACGCGTAAGTACATATGTTCTCTCATTATTTCTTTTTTTTTTTTTTTCTTTTTTACTTTTTCGTAAGTTTAACATTAAATATAAGGGAGGGATTTAATTTTTAGATGTCCATACTTGTGCATCCTGACAAGAATCAAGATGACGCAGAGAGGGCACAACAAGCATTTGAAAGTAAATGACATTTTGATCATAACTCATTTTATTTGATCATTTATCAATTATCGATTGAACAGAAATTAATCATAAATTTATTTAAATTCTTCAGTTGTTAATAAAGCATGGAAGACATTGGAAAATGAAGAAACGAGAGCAAAATGTATGGATGTTATTGAAGAGGCAAAGGCTCGTACAGATCACATGGTAAGTTTTTATCAATCTTAAAGTTAACATACTCATAGACAAAATTCTCTCTATAGTAGTGAGATTGATTTGTAGATCGCTGAGAAAAAGAAAAAATTAAAAAAAGAAGGCAAGACTGACAATTCGACAGGTACTATGTTAGAGGAAGAAACCGAAGAAGGATATAGGCATGCTGTTTGGGTGATGACAATGAAATTATTTGCCGATATGGAAAGACGAAGGTAAGCATTTTCTCATAATATTGATCATTGAGATTTAAATCGATTAAAAAAGAAAAAAAAAATCTATTTATTTTCCTTCGGATAATTTATTGTCGTTATATAGAAGAGAATTAGCAACCAGAGATGCCGAACAGCGAAAGAGAAAACGAGAGGAAGAATTATCCGCGGAAGCTCAAGCGGCCCTGGAACGTGAATGGCAAAGAAACTTTGAAGAATCTAGACAATCACGAGTCGATAGCTGGAAAGCTTTTCAATCTGGCTCCAATGCAACTAAACAAAAGAAAGCAAAAAAATTAAAAGCCTTTAGGCCACCAAAAACGAAGGCCGAGTCACGATAATTAATGGAAACTTATCGCCTTTACTTCTCATCGGATTTAGAACCGTTTTCAATCTCATTTGCTCCAATGTTATTTCATAGATATTTTCAGCAAGAAAAATTCTAGATCATATTACTTATATACATACACATTGTGTGTCATCGTACGCGCGTGAACTCTTACAAATGTCCATTAAAATATTATTATCGTCGATTTTCTCACTTTCAATCCACTTATATATATAATATATATGTATATGTATGTATATATATATATATATATATATATATATATATATATATATATATATATATAGAAAGAAAGTTGTTACTCTTATTGAGAATCAAAGTAAGAAAAAAAGGAAAAAAGAAAGAAAATGAAAAAAAAGGAAAAAAAAAGAAAAAAGAAACAAAAGAACAAGAAGAAAGAATATTAGAGTGTTAGAAATGTGTGGTAAGGGGGGGGGGATGTGAGTGATATCAATACGAGAGACAGAGAATAGAGAAATAAGAATAATATGAGAATACGAATAGTGCAAGAGCATCTTTATTGTATACTATGTATGTATCATGAATGAATGCCACGCGTGCTTGTGAGTTTGTGTGTGCATGTATGTGTGTTACACATGGATATGCATAAATGTATGCGTGAGAGAATTGCAACGTCCGCTTACATGGCCCGAGTAAAAGTTGCATCTCAATCTTCTATACGGTGATAAAAGCTTGTTGAATTTCAAATATTGAATTAAAAATTCATATTTCGTCTATATCGATTGAAATTAAATAAAAAGTATTAGAGAAATTATAAATTATTAATTAAGCTTTTAAAAAAATTAAACACCTGGAATACTTTTATATTATTCCAATATAATAATTTAAAGCATGAATGTTAAAGAATTATTCCGATCGTTTAAAATAATTACTTTTCACGATTGATCGTCTGAATATTTTAAAACATAAATTTCTATGTCATTGAAAATTGCAACAGAATATGTAAGACTCAATTTTTCATACTGCCTAAACTATAGAAACTATACACCAAACACACACACACACACACACATATATATATATATATATATGTATGTATATATATATATATTATATATATAAAAGCCCAAAATTTTACGATACCCGTAAGTGCCATACATATAATATCGTATGTTACATATTTAAAACTTATCGTATTTCTCTGTGCGTGTATCGCATTAAAAAGAAAAAAAAAATAACAATAACAATAATAATTACAAACAACAACTTGCTATTTTAATTATTTAGCAATTAAACAATTGTATAATGTTGTTTGTTTGATGATCCTTTAAACACGGATTATAGTACAAAGGACCGTATCGCATCATGAACTACACGGGCCATGTAATCGTGCAATCTAATGTATCGATGCATCATTTGGCGCATAATGCATATATTTTTACGTGCACTTGGTCCAAACATAATTCATAAGATTATTATAAATATAATGAATTTATAAAAAAAGAAAAGAAAAAAAAAATCCGAAAAAATTTTATCATTGTATCTTGTTTTAAACGTACCTTTAATAACGTGCGATATTGAAAATATTCATATACGTGAAATGAAATGAAATGAAATGAAAAAAAAAAAAAAATGGAGAAAGATTTTATCGCAAGCGATAAGGGAAAAAAAGGGACAAATGTCTTTGTCATGCATCGATTCCACTAAAAAATAATTGCGGTTATCAATAATTGAGTAAAAAGAAAAAGATAAAATAATATGATTCTACGGAGAACAAACATAAACGAATTTCAATTTTGTTTTCTCAAACATACTTATAGAAAGAAAGAATATTTTAAATGTGCCAGAGAAAGAGAATTTTTTTTAATCGTTACTTGTAAAAAATTTTTCTCTTGCAAATTTATAATTCTCCCTCGATTTACGATTATTGCACAAATAAATTTTCAATTCGAATCAATCAATTGTATCTGGCTGTGTATATGTATATACACACACACACATATATATATATATATATATATATATATATATATATATATATATATATATAAATCAACGTGCATGTATAAATTTTCGACAAGTCTTACAATGTCCCATAGTGAATATATTTCAAATAGTTTTATTTCATAATTATTCATATGAAATGCATTCATTGTTTTTTCGTATGACGTCTCGATAGAATGCAACCCATATAATTAATGATGTCATAACTTTACAAGTCTATCGAATTTTAATTATTCTCTATTTTTGTTTTTTGTTTGTTTGTTTATAATATCTTCTGTCTTTTACATTCGATCGAATTAATTTAACATTAATTATAATCAGATATAATAATATTATTATTATTATTATTATTCTTATTATTATTTTTATTATTATTATAATTATTATTATAATTATCATTATTAGTATTATTACAATGCGCATATATTCGAAAACGACACGACATTTTGAAGAGTTGGCTCGATTGAAAGTAAAAAGCGAAAGAAACGAAAAAAAAAGCGAAGAAACGAAAAAAAAAAAAACTAGCACGTCCCACGAGGAAGCATTATTATATTATTTACTGTATCCGGAGGTTCTTATGTGCAGCAGCACGGTCTAGTTAAATGCATTTCACGTGAGTACACATTACCATCCGGAGTTGGGCACGTGATCGGAGTGCGAAAGGAAAAACCAACGGGGCAATATACGCACCTGCGTTTCTACTTTTTATTTCTTATTTTTCAATGAACTCCTCCCTTACTCCTTTACTCTGTTAAATGCATCATCGAATTGTTACACGTAATTCATTCGATCGTACTCTATCTTTTTATCTCTCTCTCTCTCTCTCTCTCTCTCTCTCTCTCTCTCTATCTATCTATCTATCTATCTATCTATCTCTTTCACTCAAGATCAACGAAAAGATCAATCGATGAATGAAAAAGGAAAAGAAAAAAAAAAAAATACAAATCAATTTCCACACAATGAAAAAATTCTTCGAAAGAAAAAACAAAGGAAGAAACTAGATGAACAGGCATAATGTAAAAAATTCTTCGATTTAATAATAATAATATATAATAATAATAATAATAATAATAATAATAATAATAATAATAATGTCGTGGAAAAATGGCGGGAAGAAATTTGGCGGGTAAGCTAAAAGAAGGTCGTATTATTGTCGCGTATCTTCGGCAGATTTCGTGAAGGATGGTTAATGCCGATTGGTTTACGGTGTAGTCTCGACGAAGGAATGGGATCTTGTTACGGGGAAGGGAAGGTATTAGCGTCTTGACTGCGCAGGCGCGTAACGAACGTCGTTTATGCACAGGCGCTTCTCGCGCGCAACAGGTAGTATCCAGTGTTTTACCGTCCTTTCAAATTTTCGTCGTAACGCCGAGATTTACGAAGTACAACGATATTCGTACATTCGTTTGTTCTTTTTCTACTTTTAT
>NC_060958.1:7040786-7058286 GCF_910589235.1 Vespa crabro | reverse complement strand
TTTATTCTTTTTTATTCTTTTTTACTTATTAATTTTTTTTTTTTTTTTTAAGAATACGAAGTAATTATTACTCAGATTAATTCGTACTTGTTACAGCTGACATCTGGATTGTATTATAGGATATATATAACAGTATCGATACGATAACTATTGAAAAGCACTACGTTTTATTGATTTCTTTTATTGATTTTCGAATAGAATAGTTTATTCTATTCAATTACACACGTAATACGAAATTTTTCTTTCATTAATTTTATTTTTTATTAAATAATTCGAGTTTTTATTATATATATATATATATATATATATATATATATATATATATATATATATGATATCTTTATCTATTCATTTCCAATTATTAGATCTCAACGGGTATCTTTTATTTAACTAAAAAAAGAAAAAAGGGAAAACGATAAATTAGAATATTTAATTCATAATAATAGAAGTGATATTAGTCGTATTAATAGAATAGTAAAATTATTTGGTTTAAAGAAAATAATGAAATATTTATTATCTTTGAAATGTCATCGATCCAAATGTTTATAACCATTCTTCTCCTTCTTCTCTAACCCCCCCCCCCCCGCCCATTCCTTCCGACTCCACCTCCTCCACTCCCGTTTACATATTCGTTATAGTCTACTAGATTTTTTTATCGTAAAAATCAGTGAGTACTATGATTAGGACGATTTTGTCGTTAAAAGTAATGAACTTGGTTTCTAACGAAGCAAATCTTTAATTAACTTTTCGTAGAAAACTTACTGCGTACGCGTAGTTAGTTACATAGATCGGTAAGATGGTTAATCCTCTTCTTCCTCTTATTCTTGTCGGGCGATGATCTAACGACGAGAAAGAAATACCTAAACGGAAATCGATGATTAGATGGACGGTATTACATTAGAGTCACGAAGATCGCACGGTTTAAATTTATATATATATATATATATATATATATATATATATATATATATATGTATGTGTGTGTGTATTTAGAAAATGTATAAGACTGCTTTAGACGCTTATAATTAAATGAATCTTTGCGTGTCTTTGTTCACGGACCGATCTAACGCCATGTAATTTATATTATGACCATTACGAAACTTGTATACTTAAGTGTACATATATATATTGAGTGCGTATTAGTACATAAGTTTTATACGGGTCAAACTAGGAAGAAACGTTTCGAACATAAATTTTTCCTTTAATGATACCTATTACAAAGCGATAAGATATTTTCTACTAAAGAGAAATTCTTTATCTTTTTTCCTTTATTTAAATCAATCAAAAAGAGAGATACGCTTGACTAATGGGAAATTATTAAGATTATTCCCATAATATTGTATATTACACATGAATTAGTTTAATTAGAATTAAATGGATGTAGAGATCTCGAAAAGTATAATGGTCTAAAATCTTTACAAAAAAGAAAAGAAAAGAAAGATATCTTAGGATCTTAATTTTAATGATAAATTTGATATTAGCATCTTAACTTTGAACAATTAATTAACTACTCTCTAAGATTTAATTTCTTTCTCTTTCTCTCTCTTTCTCTCTCTTTCTAACGATCAGATAAAAAAAAAAAAAAAGAAAAAATAAATCAATCACATCTCATTCACAATTCTAAACAATCAATCCTTATACGTGTATCATTCAAAATTATTCTTTTCACGATCATTAAAATTTATCCGAAGCTTTCTTCTATTATCTTCCGATTAATAATTGAATTATTATTTTTAATCGCATATGATATCATAGATTCGCATTAAAAGAATAATTCTTTGTTTGATTAACATGTTAAGATAGAAATGATCTTTCGTCGTTGGATGTGAGAGGATGAGGAAAGGAAAATATAGATAAAGAAAAGAAAGAGGTAAACAGAGAGAGAGAGAGAGAGAGAGAGAGAGAGAGAGAGAGAGAGAGATGAAGCTGGGATAAAATGAAATGAGATGAGATGAGATGAGATGAATTGAGATGAGATGAGAGAAGATACTGCAGAAAGAGAGAAGACAGGAAGGTGTTGCAGAGATATTAGTCACGTTTCTTCTCAATGTATTTGCTCTCTGAGAGTCTCTCTCTCTCTCTCTCTCTCTCTCTATATCTATCTATCTATCTATCTATCTATCTATCTCTCTCTATATCTATTTGTCTCTCTTTCTCTCTCTCTCTCTCTCTCTCTCTCTCTCTCTCTCTCTCTCTCTCTCTCTCTGTCTCTCCTTCAATGTCAATGACTGCTCCCTCGAGGCTAGGTATGACCCCCCGTGCGAACGAGAGAGTCTCGTCTTTCTGTATGTCTCGTATGGTCGCGGCCACCTAGAATGGCGCTTTCACACGGAGGTACAAAGAACCCGCGGTATCTAAGAACCTTATCCACTTTGCCTTCCTTCTCGCGAACATAATCCACGTTCGTGAGAGATAATACGTCCTTCGAAAACACAAACCCGACATTAGTTGGTAAATATATATAATAAAAAAAAATACATAAAAATATATAAAAAATATGTATTTTCTTTTATTTTATATTTATATATATATATATTTATGTTTTCTAAAATTATTAAAATTATTTATTATATATATAATATTTAAATTTTAAGTGTAATTAAACATTATATATATATATATATATATATATATATATAAATATATACATTAAATAACTTATTATACGTAGATGATATATTATTTATTAGCTTGAAATTTTTGTCATTTAAAAATTGCTTAGATATACGATGAATAAATTTTGCTTATTTCAATCGAAAACAAAAATATACATACGCGTGTGAGCCTGTGTGCGTGCGTATGTGCATGTGTGTGTTTGTGTGTGTTTGTGTGTATGTGTTTGTGTGTGTGTGTGTTTGTGTGTGTGTGTTTGTGTGTGTGTGTGTGTGTGTGTGTGTATCGAGACGAGTTATCACGAAGAAATGTTCCCGTTATTGCCCGGTTACTGGACCGGTTAGAAAACTCGTTCGGGAATAAAAATTCGTAGATACGGTTGTAAAAATTTTCTATCTTTTTCTTTCTTTTTTTTCTACTTCTTTTCTTTTGGTTCCCCTTTTTTTTGTTTTTTTTTTCGTTTTCTTTCTACCCACTCATTTTTTTTTTTTTTTCAATCTTTTTTCGTATCTCTTCCGGTTGAATATCCAGGCGCACAATGTTTTAACGAGTCTTACGAAGGTCTTAAAAAAAAATTTTCCTCACCTTTCTTTCCTACGTTTTTCCTCCGATTTATATTTCACGCGTACTCAAATAGAAAATGATTTTCATTCATTAATATCGTCAATTGATATACAATATTCTTGCATATTGATTTTTATTTTTCATCGAGTACTATAATATTAATATACAATAATAAATATATACAATATAATTCGATATTATATAGAATATTAATGAAATTTTATTATATACTCGTTATCGCGATAATTATTTCGTTAATAAGAATTATAATTTAACGGCGTTTATCCTGTGAAAGAAACTCAGTCCAATCGGCGTGTTACGACTACGCTATCAGCTGATTGGTCGTAACACGAGCAGTCTATTCGAGTTGTTACCTAAGCTAGTTCGCCTCTCCTATGCGAGCCGTGCGTCGCCTACCTTCCTTTCACTGAAAAACGTCGCCGTTTAGAGAGTGAAATATAATGATAAGGACAACAACGAAGGGAAGTGAGTGATGGTGGTGGCAAATTGGTTTCTTTTTTCTTTTTTTTTTTCTTTTTTCTTTTTTCTTTTTCATTTTTCTCGGTACTATTATTATTATTATTATTATCATTTTTTTTTCTTTTTAACTAAGAAACGGAAATGGTGATTACAGGTAGATACGTTACGTGACACATGGATGACGCTGTTTGAAATTAAAAAATTACGAATAATTATCTATGTTTCTATCGATCGTGTTAAACCAAAACTAGGTCGAATTAATAATCGATAAAAAACGATTTCTTGAACGATACCAAATGATTTATATATGTAGAGAATCGATCGAATCGAATATTATCGGAAAAGAAGAAGGTTGAAAAATGAAAGAAAAAAAAAAAGAAAAAGGAAAATAAAAGAAGAAGAAGGAGATTGATTATGTTCATCGTTCAACGAGAGAGCGAGTTGAGCGCCACGAATAGGCCCAAAGCGGTACTTAGCCAAACGGACCTTAAACCTTAAGGTTGAATAACGGTTTATCCAGTGTTCGTGCATACCTACGACGTGTCTACGGGGATTGCCGTTGCGATTTCTACAGAACGTTTTATATGTAGATACATATACTATCGTGTACGTAGTTACATATATACGTTTCTTTAACGATAGAACGAAAAATCGTTTAAACCCGCCGGTCCTATATCCTATCTTTTTTTTTTACAATATCTTACGAACGTAAGCATATACATATATATATATACATGTTTACACACACACACACACATATGTGTGTGTGTGTGTGTGTGTGTTTATGCACGTTAACTTATAATAAATTATAATACATTAGATGAAATCGATAAGAATTATTTTCTTTGTTCTAAAAAGAAATTTGTTTTAATTCATTATTATACATTTATTATTTGAATTATTCTTTTATCCTTCATTATACATTCGGATAAATAATTTTTTCACGATCACAACAACAATGGATATTATTTCTTTTTTTCAAACTTTATTATCCCGTCTATTATTTGATAATAGATATTGGAATTGACATGTAACATTTAAGAATAATCGATGTTACGTGTTATGTGTAAGTAAAGTAGTACATGTATCAACGAGTACCTTACCAGATAAACGAATAACTCGTTTCCTTCTAAATCTTGTAACCATAAGAGTTGGATAGAGCCGACGCATAAGTACATAGGATAGGTTCTCCGTCCTTTTCCTTCTTGTTTCTCATGCGAGAAGAAACAAAAAAAAAAATATATATATATATATATATATACATACATATATATAAGAAAAATTACATTTAAACTCAAATTAGATCGTGATCTAATGAGAAAGAAGACAATAGACCTATTCCTATATTTCGTAAGAATAAGAAAAGTTATAAACGACCACTGTTAGATATCGCATTCTTTTATAAGGAAGTCTCTTAGAAAGTGGACGGTTTGTGCGTACGATAAAATTATACAGTAAATTTTATTTCCTTTTTCTCTCTCTCTCTCTCTCTCTCTCTCTCTCTCTCTACTTTTTATACTTTCGTGATACGAGATAATAATAATCGTTGTTTTAGTTCTTATAAAGGAAAACTGAAATTATTCATTTGTTTAAATGGATGAAAAATCTATACGCTCCGTTTGACTCGAGTTTGAAACGAAAAGATACTTCTGTCGAGAGAAAAAAAGAGGAAAAAAAAGAAAAAAGTACGCGCGTGCACGTGCGCACGCGCAAAAGAGAGAGAGAGAGAGAGAGAGAGAGAGAGAGAGAGAGAGAGAGAAACTAAGTGAAATGGTAGAAAGAAAATTTATATAGTGCTCCGTTGTCTATATCGAGTAGAATACGAAGTACATTTTATACCTTCGTGGTAATTCCATTAAATTGAACCGTCTAAAAGTGATGTCTCAAACGTTATCCTAATGGAAACCATAAGAGGCAAGTGCGAAATATATCTGCTCGCACGTCGAGTCCCCCGATAAAACCTAATTTGGCGAATTGAACGTTTTAATGAAAGGGAAGGGAAGTGAGGGGGAGGGGAGGGGGAGAGGGGAGGGGAAATATATATATATATATATATAAAAAAAAATAAAAGCGTATAGAGAGAAGAAGAAAAAAAAAAGGAAAGACAAGAAAATTCTTTTCACGAATCAACGAAACGCGTATATGGAGAAAAGCCTAAAGGTATTTTTCCATCGGTATTACTTTTTCCGTGCTGACTCATTTGCCATACGACTTACAAAAGTCAAAGGAAAAATAATCGATTGCCAATAAGGTCATTCGAATTCGAATTTGATATTGCGAATTGAATATTTATTATTTCAACTTGTTTACGTTTATCGTCGTGTCGAATATCCCGATTGTACGTATCGTCATTTGTTAAATTTGTTAAAAAAAAAACAAAAAAAAAAAAAAAACAAAAAAAAACAAAAAAATAAAAACAAAACAAAATCATTACGAAAAGATCCGAGAAATTCGTACCACGCCCGTTCACCCCCCCCCCCGCCCGAGCACCTCTTACCCCATCCCCATTAGTATCACCAGAAACGAAAGAAAATAATAAAGAGAGACATTAAAGGGAGGATGATAAATAAAAAGAAGAAGAAGAAGAAAAAAAGAAAAAGAACGAAGAAATAAAAATCAGATCAAAATTACAAGGGGAAGCAAAAGTTATATTTATCATTTATTTATTTATTAGTTACATTGATATGAAAAAAAAAAAAAAAGGAAAAAAAAAAGATCGACGAATAGTATACATGTATATGTATATAAGACGTGTAGGATCGTAGGTATCAAAGAATCGGCGATATTATTGGTAAAGCATTACCGTCCTCCAATGTGCATTCAGTCACGCCCCCGCCACATAGCGAAGTTGACCGAAGAAAGTCGAATATAACCGAGAAGACCGGCCGAGAGATCGCGAGAAGTTTCGAATGTATACACACATATATATATATATACATATACATATACGTACACATATGTGTGCGCGGTGTGTATATATATATATATTTCTATATTTATGTAGTTGTTTGCAACATAACACACACATATATATATATATATATCTTTTATCTTTCTCTTACTCTTATTATATATAAGAGATTGAACGGAACCGAACAACCGATAGGACACGCCGCGCCGTCTTGTCTGTATGTGTGTCTCTCTCTCTCTCTCTCTCGCTCTCTCTTTTTCTCTCTTTCTTTTTTTTTCTATCCGTAAACGTATATGTATGTGCTTATCTCTGTATGTTTGTATATATATATATATATATATACGTGTGCGCGCGCGTACGTGGGTTCCTCGCGTTGTTCACGGTGCATCGAAAGAGCCCATTGGTCGATTCACCGGTCGCGTCTCCACTGTGCGACGGACGAACACCTAAAGCGGCTTGTGTGCACACTTCGGATACGTACTTACCTGTATTATCTCTCTTTCTCTCTCTCTCTATATATATATCTCTATCTCTTTCTCTCTCTTTCTTTCTTTTTCTTCTACATACAATCTATCTCTGTGTGTACCGTTCTGTGTTGCGCTGTCACCAGTGTGTACCGATCGTCTTTCGCCGGCCGGACGTGTCTTGGGTTCGAGCGTTCCTTCGAACGCCGTTCGATGACGGAAGTAGCCGAGCTCAAGCCCGTTTTCTATCTCTTTCTCTCTCTCTCTCACTGTAATTTTCTATCTCTTTGTATCTTTTTCTCTCTCACTCTGTCTATTTTTCTCTCTCCCTCTCTCTCTTTCTCTCTCTCTCTCTCTCTGTCTCTTTCTCTCTTCCTCTATCACTCTCACTCTTTGTTACTCCCTCTTCTTCTTTTTCTGTGAATCGTTCTTTCTCAACCCTCCCGCCCCCCTTTCCCCTTCTCCTCTCTTCCTTCTACTCCTCCTTCCTTTCCATCCCTGTCCTCTCTCCTCCCCATCACACCATCTCACTCACACTTAAGCTATTCTTATAGATCTTTTGTAATGATATTTTTATATAAACATCGTTAGAATGTTTTGTTTACGTACGATCGGTAGGATATCGATCTATAGTAAGGATCGACGTGTGTTTTACGTTCGGCTTTCTTGATTCGACGAGGCTTCATCGAGGATATATATATATATATATGTATGTGTGTATGTATGTGTGTGTGTGTGTGTCGTGTTTGTGTGCGTGTATTACTCCTGTTTCCTTAGTAGTAGTAGAGTAGTAGAATCTTGTTGGTGAGAGCCGATTATATTCTGTTTTTCTTTCCTTTTTTTTACTTTTTTTACTTTTTTTCTTTTTCTTTTTTCCTTTTTTTTCTTTTTGACACTTCGACGGGGAAAAAGGAAGAAAAATATGGAACGCGAAAATCATTCGTACAAACGAAATTCCATAAAAATGGAGAGACGTGAGAGAGAAAGAGAGAGAAAGAAAGAGAGAGAGAGAGAGAGAGAAAAGAAAAAGAAAAAATAAAAAAAGAAAAATAAACCGCGTTTGGAGTAATGATCTAAAGGAAAATATTATATCACGAAGACGTTATGCGATTATTGTAGCGTGACGTTAAATAACGTTTGAAAGTACAATTATTGTGTATAATTATACTAGGGTAGAAGGAAGTAGGAGTAAAGGAAAATGGGGAGGGAATAGAGAGAAAGAGAGAAGGAGGGAAAATAAATAAATAAATAAATAAATAAATAAATAAATTAGTTATATAGACGCTTTAAGATACGTTTGATCGCGTGATATTATATAGTATATCGCTTTATAAGGAGTAATGCAATTTTTTTTAGAAAAATTCATTTCTCATATTTCCATATTTTCATCCGGAAATAAGGAAATCGTATAAACGATTGTTACTTTTATTTTTATATCACGCGATATAAAGATTAAATGGAGTTGTCGTTACGTCAACAAAAAAAAAAATTTAATAGATACATTGCAATATGTATATTACTTACTTACTTATGTATACACTTACATCTACTGATCTAACAGTTTATGTGTCATAGCCAGAAACTATTACACCTATTAGAGACACGTACACACACACACACACACACACATACACACACACACACACATATAGCACACATACATATGGATATAATTATTATCATGATCATTATCATCGTCATCATCGTCGTCATCGGCGTCATTATCAAGAAACTCTCTCTCTCTCTCTCTCTATATATATATATCAGTTGGCACTAGACGATGAGATGTAGCAACCTCAAATTACATGTAGTCATCATTGTTGTCGTCGTCGTCGTCGTCGTCGTCGTCGTCGTCGTCGTCGTCGTCGTCGTCGCTTCTTTTTATAACAAAAGAAACTAGGTACGGGATCGTCGTGTAAGTACTTACTTACACCTATGATGACTCACTGTCATCGGGTTCGAATGTCAGAGTGAAAACGAACATATTTTCCTTCCTATATCTTAACTGTCCCGTATATAATAAGAGATAACTAAATAATTTATGGTCGATCGTCGTGCACGTGCCTACTTCATCCGAATATAATATATATATATATATATAGTATTATATTTATTGAAGTCCATGGTTTTGATCTCGAGATGGAAAGTTAAAGAAAAAAAAAAAAAGAAAAGCAAAAGAAACAAGTAAGAACAAAAAGAAAAAAAACTAAACGAGCTATACCGTTTCGAGCGTGCCAAAAATAAAAAGTGTTCTCCTTATCTATAGAGAACGATCGAAGTGTCATAGGATTGCGGGAAGGGATAGAAGGGGAGATTGAGGGAGCGAGGGAAGGGAAGAGGGAGAGAAAAAATATACGCGATCGAGGTCTATCTTTATGACGAGAAGTATGAATAAAAAGAGAAAAAAAAAAAAGAAAAAAAAATTAAGAAAAAAAGAAACGAGAAAAAAATCCCGGAAAATTCGTCGCCGTTTCGTTAGTTATATGGGAATAGTGATTTTCGATGATGATACGGTAGCGTAGGAGAAAGGAAAAAGGGGAGGGAGGGGGGTGGGAGAAGAAAAAGGAAAAAAAGAACAGAAAATGATAAATCTCTTGAAACACGTCGGTGATCTATCGTCCGTTACGAATCGATCTCTTACGACGTATGATTAATTTTGTACGAGTTAATGATTAATGATCGCTATTATAAAATGAACGTTAGAGAATACTCGCAGCTAGTAACTTGCAAGAATTGTTAATAATGTTTATCCCTCGTAGTTATAAACGTACGTATGATAGCCAATAAGAAAGAAATAAAGAAAGAAACAAACAAACACATATAATAAAAAAAAAAAAAAAGAAACGAAAACAATAACAAACCAAAAAGTGTATATATAAATATATATATATACATAAGCGATTCTTGTCGTTCTAAGAACTTATCTCGTGACGTTTGTTTACCATACTTATTTACCATTCAGATTGTATTACCTTCGATGATAATAACGAAAGATAGATAAGGAGAGCTATAATGCCCAAGAAGAATATTTCTAACGTTAATTCGAAAGCAACACGCGTGCATTTCTATTATGCAAATCGAAAGCAAAAATCATATATATCATTACTTATTTTCTTCCTCCATGAATAATCTCAATGATCATATGTCGTCATATTAATCGAAGTTATTTCAATATTATTAATTTTTACGATCATATTAATGTCGTGATCGCGAGGTTTATAATTTTTTTCGTTCTAAAAGTAATAATCATAAAGATCGTATTAATTTTCATGATCAATATAATAAATAACATATATATATAAAAAAAAAATATATACATATATATATGTATTTGTATATATATAATCGATCTTGATAGGGGATGGAATGGGTGGTATGGGGGCTGAAGTAATACGTGATAAATGATAATAGTAAAAGAAAGAAAGAAAAAAAAAAAGAGAGAGAAAAAAAAAAGAAAGGAAAAAGAAAATAGATAAAGTAAAAAAATAAAGAAGTATTTTTACATACGACGGATATTTTTTCATTTATTAAATGCTTCATTTTCAGAAGATTGAAAAACGATTTGCAATATCTTCGAAGAAGGGGACTTCTCAAGGCGCCCGGCGAATCGTCCTACCAAGGACGTAAATGTGCAAGATGCTGTGCCCCGTTCGGTAGATTTTACAACACTGGGGCTACGTGTACTCGTTGCAGATATAGGGTTTGCAGGCAGTGTCGTATCGAGGTCAGAGGTCCGAACGAGGAAAACGAGACCGGTAAAGACGTCGAATGGATTTGCAACGTTTGCTATAAAATTGCGTGAGTATTCATTCTATATCTCTCTTCTTCTTCTTCTTCTTCTTCTTCTTCTTCTTCTTCTTATCGTACATTTCATCCTATCTCTAATTTCGTATATCGAATTTCTAGAGAGTTACACGTTATCACTGGCAAGTGGATGTACGAGGATCCATTTACGAGAGAGATCATCGATCAGAAAAAATCGTCATCTCCTTTGGACATATTGAAGCACAGTATACGACGTGCCTGGACAATAAATGGTAAGGATAAAGAAAAAAAAAGAAAAAAAAAAAAAAAAAAAATAAGAGAGACAAATAAATGTAGAGCTATTAGTGCAAAGATTTATATGGGATTTTTTTCTTTTTCTTTCTTTTCCATCTTTTCTTTCTTTCTTTTCTTTTCTTTTCCTTTTTTATTTTTTTTTTTTTTTTTTTTAGGACCACCCACACGTTGGTCAGCCGCGAGAAGATCACCGGAGTTACGGGTATATCGTAGCCTACCGACCAGACGACAGGAATATCGTGGATCCATTGTGAACGACGACAACGTTATAACAGAAAGGAATGTTTCATTTACGAGATCTGAAATAGAGAATAATCGAACTACGAGCGAACGTTCTGTAAACGTCAAGAACGAGGAGTCATCGTCGTTTCTCGTGAAAATCATTTCGCGAAACGACATTGCTGGTTACGAACGAACGAAAAAAAACGAAAAATTACGAGATATTAGATTCGAGGAGACGATTGTAGTATCGACGGTACCATCATCGGCCGAGGTTGCCGTAAAAGGTTCATTCAGAAGGAACGAGAAGAACGTTGTAAACTGTGGAAATAATAATAATAATAATAATAATAATAATAATAATAATAATAATAATAATAATAACAATAATAATAATAATAATAATAATAACAATAACAACAACAACAACAACAATAAGGTTAAGGATTTACAGGAAGATACGGCAGGCAATCAGGAACAACAATGCGTTACAACACCAAGGATATCATTATTGAAACCGCCTAGAATATTTTCGAAGCTAATATCGTCGGATATTAAATTCTCTCAAAGCAAATATGGCGAAAGGAAATCGAATATACCTATATTTAAGAGGAGCTCGAAGGAATTCGAGGATATCAGGAGTCCACAGGAATCACCAAAACGATCTCTTATACCACAAAGGTATATCAACGATTATAAAATAATTTTCTTTTATATTAACGAAAATTCTTTCCGATCTACAGGTTGTTTCTAATACAATTAATTCTTAGTATATATATACATATACATATTACATAATATTTATATATACTGTATATAATATATAAGTATAGTATACGGGTGGGAATGGAAGGGGACAACTTGTAGATATATAATAGTTAACGCTTATATAATTTCACCTGTGCGAACAATACGATATCGAGTTTTCGAACAGACATTTAATAATTAAGTATGATACCTATATATCTATATATATATATATATAGATATATATATATATATATATATATACGATACGTTGCAACGTTTCGTATCTAATAATATCATATTAACAATTATCTCTTAATGCAATACGTTTCAGATATAGAGGAAGCACCGACGACCTTAGACGTAGTCGTGAGGATATAAGCGTGCCAAGTTTGATACCGAAACTCCTGTCACCTCGTAATAAAGAGGATAGATTAATAAAGCGTCAGGATAATAAGGACGAAGAGATTCGTACGAATGTTACGAAAGTTTTAACTACGTTACGAAAGGATATAAAAGAGGAGACTAGATTTACGAACGTTATTATATCGCAAAATAATATTATTAACAATAGTAACGCAAAAGAGGAGAATAAAATTGGTATACGAACATATCGACGCGACAATATTGCCAGAGAGGAAGGGAAAGAGGAGAAGGAGAAGAAAGAGAAAGAAGAAGAGGAAGAGAAGGAAGGGGAGGAGGAGGAGGAGAAGGAGGAGGAAGTGGTGGACGTGGGCAGGGATTGTACAAATTCAAATGCGAGCGTTTCTACAAAAGGAAAACAAATCGGGAAGGAGTTTGTTGGCGTTAAGAAAACGGAGGAGGAAGAGGAGAAGGAGGAGAAGGTGGAGGAGGAGAGGAAGGAGGAACGCGTGGGCGAATTAATCTCGTCGAAAACGAAATCAATCGTTTCCGAATTGAGTAAAAGGAAAAGGGAAAGCTTAGATGAGATTGAGAATTTAGAGGATGTTGAATTGGAATTGGAGACTGACCGATCTTCAACGATAAAGCAATTTATAAGGGAACGAAAATTAATATCGGATGAATTTACGACGATGTTGGACGTAATTGATAAAAGCGTTGATAAGGAAAAGACGTCCTTACAACTTCAAGATAAGGATCTACCGGAAGATATCAATAGGAGTATGGATAACGGATTCGAAGGGATGATGATCCCGATCGAGGATGAAAAAACTATCGATTATATCGATCGTTCAATCGCGGATGTTCCTTCGAATGTTCTCGATAACGATAACGACGATGATGTCGATGTTAGTGCCGTTAATACGAACGATCGAAGATCCCTCGTTGACGTTGTTGGTCATACCAACAAGAAGATGGAGGAATTTCAAGTGGTTAAGTTTCATAAATTAATATTCTTTTCAATTATACAATTTTCTCCCCCTTCCCTTCAACCTACTGCTCCTTCTTTTTTTTTAATCTCTTATCTTTACTATCAAACCATTGAATTTGTAATAAGTTATAGTCGGTCGCTCGATTAATTATTTAATTATTTAATTCATTCATTCATTCGTTCATTCACCCACTCACTCATTCATTATTCATTCACTCACTCATTCATTCATTAATTCATTCATTCATTGATTGATTAATTAATTAATTAAATTTTTTGTCCTCCTTTTTTCCTCGTTGAGACGTAGATCGACGATCTTGGATTGATCTTGGAATTAAAATTTTCTTTTTTTTTCTGTTTTTTGCCTCTCTCTCTCAACTCTCATCATCATTGATAGATACGTCGAAAATTTTCAAAGGAAGAATTTTCAAATACGGACGACACGGACGAGACACCGAACAAGCGTTGCTCAAGCGTAAGTATTATCGATTGTTCTTAGAGATCTTTCTTTCGCAAAGAAAAAAAAAAAAGAAAAAGAAAAAAAACCAGAAAAAGGAAAGAAAAAAAGATCAAGAAAAAGATGAAAGAACGAGGATAAAAGAATCGTAGTAAATGACGGAAAATAGTTTTGACGGAAAGTTTTCTATTCGACAGCATTTGTCACCGGAGGCGAGCCCCTTGAGTACAAGATCCTCAAGATACAGCCCTCGAGAGAGCGAAAGCGAACCGACACCTGCTCTACCACGGAAAATAGGTGGAGATTCTTGTTCTGCTTCCCAGAGAATAAGAGATGCGATAAGTAGAAGCAGAAGGGAATCGAATAGTAGCGCAAGATATGAGAGTAGCGGTAGCGAGAGTGTAAGGTACGTACGCGCTACTTATATGACAGCTTTAATTTTCGCGATTACAAAAAAAAAAAAAAAAAAAGAAAAAGAACAAATTTTTTTTGTGACATATCGAACTGACTGATTAACCGATCAATTTCAAATATATTGGGTTGTTCGGAAAGTAATTTCGTTTTTTTCCCGACAGAGGATTTAATTGTATTTATTTTTTGCACCCAACTTCACATTTAAGCCGCATAATCATTATATGTTTTGAAAGCTGATATAGCAAGGCTTGTGTGTGAAAAAGTCCAATTGATTCTACGCAGTAGTTTTTGATTGGTGCCCTTTTAAATATGGAGAAGAATAAGCAGCATTTTCGACATATATTACTTTTTTTTACTATAGAGAAGGTAAAAATGCTGTTCAAGCCAGAAAGAAATTAATCGATGTATATGGAGAAGATGTGTTGACAGTACGCCAGTGCCAGAACTGGTTTGCAAAATTTCGATCCGGCAATTTTAATGTCGAAGATGCACCACGTTTTGGAAGACCGGTTGATGCTGATAAAGACACGATAAAGGCATTAATTGATGCAAACCAGCGAATAACAACACGTGAGATCGGTGAGAGGTTAAATTTATCAAATTCAACTGTTTATGACCACTTGAAAGGCCTGGATTTAACCTCGAAGCTTGATATATGGATTCTCCATGTTCTCACGGAGAAAAATTTGTGTCGTCGCGTTGACGTCTGTGATTCGCTTCTCAAACGTCACGAAAATGATTCATTTTTGAAGCGCATCATTACTAGGGACGAAAAATGGATTGTATATAACAATGTCAAACGCAAGAGATCATGGAGCAAAAAAGATGAACCGGCTCAAAGCATTTCCAAAGCCAATATCCATCAAAAAAAGGTGATGCTGTCTGTTTGGTGGGATTTTAAAAGAATCGCTTTTTTTTTTGAGATTTTACCGGATAACACAACAATTAATTCGGAAGTCTACTGTCATCAGTTGGACAAACTGAATGATGCACTTCAACAGAAAAGGCCAGAATTAATCAACAGAAAGGGTGTAGTGTTCCACCAAGATAATGCGAGACCTCATACAAGTTTGATCACTCGCCAAAAGCTTTTACAGCTTAAATGAAATACAATGCCACACCTACCATATTCTCCAGATCTGGCACCTTCGGATTATTATTTGTTTCGGTCACTGCAAAATTTTTTAGACGGTAAAACTTTCACTTCAAATGAGGAGGTCAAAAATCACCTCGATCAGTTTTTTTGCCAGCAAAGATCAAAAATTTTATGAGCGTGGAATCATGCTACTACCAGAAAAATGGCAAAAGGTATTGGACCAGAATGGCCAATATAAAATTTAATAAAATATTTGTTCATTGTACGAAAATTATCTTTCATTTTCACAAAAAAAAAAACGAAATTATTTTCTGAACAACCGATTATAATACGGTATGATTCTTTTAATATTATCTTCTTCTTTTTTTTTTTTACAAATAAAAGATACAGAATAATTCGTCGAGCTTAAATCATCGGGCTTAAAAATAAAAATTAAAAAGGATACAATTTTGTAAGGTCTTACAAATGTCGTAGTTAAAAAAAAAAAACCAAAGAAAAAAAAAAGAAAAAACCAAGAAGGACAAGAAACCTTAACAAATTATTAGAATTATCTTGAAAAAAAAAAACACATATCTTAAAAAGATATAATTTTATATACAACAACTAATCTTAATCAACAACAACAAAAAAATAAAAAAACGTTTAAAAAAAATTTGTAATTTAAATAATGTACGTAATTTAATTTGTCAGTGCATTCAATTTATTCGAAATTATGCTAATCGATTAATATTAGAATATTAAAATTAATTTATATTGGCACATGTACTATATATATATATATATATATATATATATATATATACTATATATATATACTATATATATATTATATATATATATATATATATATATATATATATATATATATGTGATATGATATGATTGTAGACTGAGCGAGACAGGACTGCACGATTGCGTGGATTTAGCAAGGAAGTTGAAATTTTTTGGTGGCAACGGAAGTGGTGCAATACCATTGATCATCGGAAAAGACGAAATTATTCAACGCGATAGTGCAACCAGTGCGGGTGAGGATGAGCCACACGAGGAAGGTCATAGCAATAGAATCGGTCCGATTTCCTCTCAGGGAAGATCGATGTTTCGCCGACGTAGACAATTCGACGCCCAGGGTGAGTTATTGCGAGTGTGATTTTTTATGGGGTTAGAGAAAAAAGAAAAAAGAAAAAAAAAGGAAGAAGAAAGGGACTTCGACAGTGCAGGATATTGCGGTAGAATAAATAAGTGCGGTACAATAAATAATGTTTATGTCGAATATAATTTTGAAATATCGTCGTTTCAACGTGAAAACGTACATGTGCAAAAATCATAAAGGAAAAAGATATATATATATATATACAAAAAAAAAAAAACTGCCTGTCGAAAATATATCTCGCAAATTTTATATATACAACAAAACGATGAATTTTAACGAATGGCTTCTTTCTATTTTTTCTTTTTTTTTTATTGTTTCTTTTTTCTTTTTCTTTCTTTCTTTCTTTTCTAAAAATGAACGATCAGTTAGGTCAACAGTTTCTCTATACATACGTTTTTCAGGAATATATATGTGTGTATGTATGTGTGTGTGTGTGTGTGTGTGTGTGGATAACAATCTATGAGTTTCAGTAAGTAATAACTCAAGTTATATATAAATGAAAGATTAAATCAAGCCACACATTAGAAATAGATAGAACTTGGAAAATGTGCCCTCGAGAATAGACAATGTTGTAGAGTGTTAATTAATAGACATAGACGTAAAATCTAATTATCTTACTTTTTAAAAAGAAAAGAGACAGAGAAAGACAGATAGATAAACAGAGAGAGAGAGAGAGAGAGAGAGAGAGAGAGAGAGAGAGAGAGAGAGAGAGACAAAGAGATAGTTAACGTTTCGCTTTCGTGCCTGCCACCCCGCATTAATCATTTAAAAAGGTACAAGGTATCTACTTAAGCCACGTAGACATACAATATATATATACTTACATACATACATGTATATATATATATGCTCTCGCGTGCAGGATTCTCGATCGCGTGATCTATCGCACAAACATAAATGAAATCTCACGTGTTACATTGTTCCTTTTCTTATTTATTTTTTTTTTCAAATTTTCTTTTTTTTTTTCTTTTT
>NC_060958.1:6985786-7033286 GCF_910589235.1 Vespa crabro | reverse complement strand
TAGTGATCGTGAGTGAAATTTTCGTATCGTGCTGAAAGAAAGAGAGAGAGAGAGAGAGAGAGAGAGAGAGAGAGAGAGAGAGAAAGAGAGAGAGATAAGAGATAGAACTCTTATCTTGAGTGAAAGCATCTTCGAATAAATATAATACGTAGGATAATATATAAAACATAATTAGATATTAGAACGATAAATGTGTCATTAATGATTAAGCATACGTTATGCGAATCATCTCGACATTGTAATAACGTAACGATCATATAAAAACATTGAGGAGGAAAAAAAAGAGAGAGCGAGAGAGGAGGGGAACGATAAAGTATAATTAAACAGATAGCGAAGATAGCCGTGCTTATCGCAAGTCAGGTTTATAGCGATAAAGATCGCGAACGATGTGTGTCGTTTATTTGTAAGGTTTCCTTCTAATAGTCGTTCTAACTATTTTCCTATTTTTTTTCTCTCTTTCTCTCTCTCTCTTTCTTCTTCTTTTGTTTCCTTCTCTTTTATTTTCATCGTTTATTTCTTTTTTTTGAAAGGTTCAAGAAGAAGGGGCCGATCGCACGCTAGAACTTGCTGCGGAGAGGATCTTCAGAGTCTTCAGACACTTCACGTGATTGGACGTGCCGAAAGACAAGAGAGTCCAACCGGTAGCAACGCCAATACCACCAGCAACAACAACAATAACAACAACAACAATAATAATAATAATAACAATAACAATAATAATAACAATAATAATAATGGACAGGATCAACCGATAGTCGATTACAGAAGATTAGTCTTTATAAGTTCGGATTCTTCGTCTGGTCGTGAGGAGGACGACGCTGACAGCAGTTGTTCCAGTTCCTCTTACTTGAACGGTTTACCACGCGGTGGTAGTCACGCTCAGTCCCTCGAGGATTGCGATTGGGATTATTTCGAGAGCGGTACATTACCGCTTCCTCACGGTATACCAGTCGCCATTGGTAATAGTAACATAACCACGGATCCTAATATTTCCCAGGATTGGAGTTGTTGTCCTGGACGTGGTTCCTCGGCTTGTCAGGTAAGTGAATCATTGGATAGGACAAATAATCGACGAATAAAAGGATCAATTTGATTGGATGATACGTATGTACGTATGTATGTACGTGTCGCGGATTAAATACGATAAAAATAACTTTCTATTGTCCTATTTAATTCTTTTTTTTTTTCTTTTTTTTTATAAGTCTAAGACCAAAGGACGATCAGTTCGATTGGATACACGTACATATATATATATATATATATATATATATATATATATACATAAGTAAAGTACGGATAAAAGAATAAATTTATAAAAGATAATATTTTTTTATCGGTGAATAAAGGAATTTTAATAGGAAACGAAGTAAATGCAAAAAAATCTCATTTATTTCGATATTTTATTTAGAAGAAATAAAAGGAAGAAATAAAAGAGAACGATTTAAGTGTCCAACAATTTTCTCATTAATCGATGTTACGTTACATTATTATCATTGATCGGTTAATCGACGACAAGTGATAGAGATAACGGTGATTGATAAAAAAAGAAATGAGACACCACCAATCGGTCACGCATCCAAATCCATTATTTATTCTTACATTTAGGCTTGCGGGGGTTCTGGAAGCGCAAACGTACTTCCGGTACCCGTCCCTATACCAGTCCCAGTACCATATCCGGTGCCGGTTCCGGCAGCTCTCTGGACCGGTGATTTTGCAGCGGCAGCGTCCTCAATGATAAGTCGTGTCGGAGATTCGGAGCCCGGAACGTTGAGGTTGAGAGGAGAGCCAGGAGCACCTTGGTTCGCTTGGCATCCAAGATTTAATCAGCCATTGCATCGCGGTAGACTCGATCCAAGACTGACCGGTATATTCGATCCAACCAATTGTAGTTTTAGGCCTGAACAAGTGATAGGTCCTCGTCTTTACGAGTCAAATAACGAAACGACAATTTCATCGGGCAATGAATCTAACAATCGTAATAATTTGCACGAGAGCATAGCTGAGTCGGTTCAAAATAATCGTGAAAATAAATTAGGCAAATCAAATACAAACGCGGAAGAAAATTTAATGAGCGAGACATTGATGAAAAAGGAATTATTAGTCGAGTCCGCGGAAAAGGTGGTTGAAAAAAAGGATGACTCTGCGGACGTTACCAAAGCGGAGAAACACGTACAGATCGAGAACAGGATGGAAAAGAACGAAGTGGAAGAAGAGGAGGAGGAAGAGGAAGAAGAAGAAGAAGCCGTTTGCGAGGATTCCTTGTCTTCGTCATTCGAGAGCAGAGCTCAAATGATCTATCAAAGATCTCACGAGGATTCAGGTAGTTCATCTGGACGTTCTTCGGCTGACAGCAGTGACCTCGAGGAAGATTCTACCTCTCATAGATTTTCAAGAGTATTCGTCGTCAACGACGATTCTTTTACAAGCGACAACGACATCGAGGACAACGGTGAAGAGGACGATTCTGATTCAGCTAATGAGCAAGGTGGTGTAACCTTGAAACGTGTTACCGCATTGCCAGAGGAAGAATCTGTTATTTTGCAACACGTACGTTTATTAAACGAGGATGGCGATTTTGAGGATATCAATGGGAATCAAAATGATAGGAACAGAATCGATGAGGTTGAAACTGATCGAAGAAGGGTTATTAATCCAAACGATAATTCTAATTCGGAGAGAAATAAGAGTAATCGAGATGGACGTCAACGTGTAGATGTTGATAATGACGATAGAATACCATTGTTGGTTGATCATCGACTTATACCAGAAGAGATTTATCTCGCCGATGAGAGCGAATCATTAGGTAACAAAATAGAATTGAAATCGGTTAGAGTCTTTGATCCTGATAGCATCGATACAACCTCGAACGTTCCTCCGATCGAGGAAACTAATGATAATCACTCGTTAGATTCAGAAATGATTTTTAATGTAAATCCTATTAGGAAGAGCGATAGATCGATCGGGATCGATCGTTTGTCGAAAATCGTTAATCCAAATGATAACGAGAAAAACTACGTAGAATGTGATTTATCTAATTCGAGTGAAAACTGGGATTCCACGATAATACCAGACTCGTTGGAAATATCAAGAGAAGTTGCACAGGGATATAAGTTCTTAGAAATCTCAGATGATTTGAAAAAATTCAATTTGAACGACGACAAGAAGAAGAAGGAGGAGGATGTCGTATGTAGAAACTCGTTTTACGATAACAACGATTGTGAAACGCCAACGGATAAGCTTAACGTTTTATCGGAGTTATTGAACGACAGTACCTCAGATCGTAAGAGAGATAACAACGAATTGGTTCGTAACGTTATCGGCAATTCGTTTTTATCCTCGATGGAAAGTTCGACGGGTAACGAAACAACAACGACAGGAAGTGAGGAGGTGAGCAGCGATGAGCTTCACGAGTACGAGGTCACGCCGTTCTGCAATTTTAACGCGGCTACAACAACGATTTCCGCCGTTAATGAGGAATTGTTGTTGTTGAACCGTGTAAAAGTCGATAACACATTGAAAAGTATAAATGACAATGACGGGAATGACGACGAGAACGACAACGAGAACGACAACGAGAACGACAACGAGAACGACGACGAGAACGTCGAGGATGAGAACGAGGATGAGAACGAAGAGGTTAACAGCGAGAACAAGGAAGAAGAATCGATCGACGATAAGTCTTTACGTAACACCAGTACGGAGAGTCTTGCTGGATGGAACAATTACTTGGAAAAAGGTCTTACGGTATCGGATAGGAACGAGGAAGAGTTGAGTAAGGTGTTGGAGGTGAGTAAAAAGTTAACGGAGAAGGAATTAAACGGTGAAAAGGACGTAGCAAAGAAATGGGCAGGCCGGGATGTAGGAGATGTTATATCAAGCAAAATTCAAGAGATCTTCATGAGCGCTGAACGTGCCGAACGTGGAACGGAGACTGCGCACGAGCATGGCTCGTATACGGTGAGAGGCGATAGTCCTGTTTCGAGCGAGGTAGTAGGAAGCAACATCGGAGGTGGTAGCTGCGACGGTGGTGGTAACGGTGGTGACGTTGACGGTGAGGACTACGGCGGCGGTAGTGGTGCCGAGGAAGGTGGTAGTGGTAAATGCGATGATAGTGATGGTGACTCGACGGAGGGGGTATCGACACGGTTTCGCTCAGTCGAGCGACGCCCGTCCACTCGAAAGGAGAATGGATTCCCTCCTGCCGCGTCGACTAAGGATTCCACAAGAGACGCAACTCGCTACTTTCCCTCCTCGACGATATCTTCGAACAACAATACCGGTTTCAACGACAACAACAACAGCAACAACGCTAAATATAGGAGCCTCGTGATGATTACCCAAGAAGCTTCGTATCAACCGGTGAGCGTGATCACGTCGGACACTACGACCTTGTTGCAGCCGGATGAAGTCCACACGGCTGGTCAGGGTCTGGCCGGGTATTTCCAGCTGGCGCTCGAAGCCGTAGCCGAACAGCCTCACCGTAAGACAGGTCAACCTCCAAGAAGACCCCTCATGGTTAAAAGATTGCCGACCAATGTGACGAATCATTCAGAAACAGAGGTAGACAGTGGCTTGAGCGTGGGTAGTGCCAGTGAGAGCGATGACGTATCGGTTAAGAATGCCAATAAGATAAATAATCGTTTGGAAGGTAGTAACGAAGAATCTCAGACGAAGGATCGACAGAATAATGATCATAAAGAAGGATTGCGAGCACGTGCATCTTCGCAATCGAGCGACGATAACTCTGCAACTGGTGGGGTTGTTATACTCGAAGAAGGATTAGCCGATGATGACTCCTGGGTCGAGGAAGTCTCTCACGACGAGGATGAACCTGGCGCTACGACAGCGACCGAGGAGAGTTCCGAGGACGAAGCTAATAATCTTGGTGATCGGGAAGAAGAATTACGAGGATATCACAGGCAAGCTATTGACTTTACCCTTCATACTATCGTCGAGGAATCATGCGAGGAGAGCGAAGCCGAACCCAGTTTGGCTGCAGGTAGCCCATCGAAAAAACAACGACCGCCGTCTGCCTCGGAATTGGAAAAATATTTTTTCTTTGGACTCGGTGGCGATGGAAACAATTCGAGCATGGGATCACGTGAGGTCGATAGTCTGTCCGAGACATCGTCAATTTATTCCGAAGGTCTTGAATCTCTTGGACAAGACGAACCTACCAGTACTACATCAAACACCAGTACCACCACTGGCTGTCAAAGTCAAGAACGATTGAATTCCAGCGATGGATTTCTCAATTCTTCGAGATTAGAAAAGTACTTTCTATCGGAGTTTCTTGGATTCGATCAAGATAGACGTGATTCTGACGGATCGGTTGGTAGCGATTCCGAAGGTAGACCAAGTCCAGAGGCACAACGAAGGAAACGTCTTGTTCGTGCTAGAGGTACAGGCCGTTCGCACAGTTCTTCTCTCGATAATCTATTGGCCCTGACGCAGAGCTCGCAAAATTTGAGTTCCCAAAATTCTCTACAAGATCTTAGTCTCAATCAAGATCTTCAAGAAACTCAATCAGAAGGATCCTCGACCGAAACTGATGGGGCAGAGGATGGACAAACCGCGGTATTTGGTACGGATGGACAATTTGATACGGTCAAAAGGAAAAAGAAAAAGCCTAGAAATTTAGGCACGCAAAGTCCTCGTGTACCGGACGACAGAAACAAAACTCCAGAGCCTAACAGAGAAATGATATTGGTAGGAGAGGTGGTAGTGGAGGACGATACGGAGGCCGCGAATTCTGAAGATTCCGAGAGAGCAAAAACACCTCAACCTGAATGTGCTTTGTCTTCATCCTCGTCGCCATCAATAATTCCAAACGCATCTACGACACCCTCTCCGCAAATTGTCGATTCATCGAGGAACCTTCTCTCGTCTTCTGCCGATTCTATCGCTTATAATCAAAGATCGAAACAACAATCGAGAGACTCCGGCTTCGTAGGTAGTTGCGACGATCTTTTGCAACATCAAAAAATACCAGATGACGTACAGGTTAATTCCGAAATTAATCAAGAGACGGGAAAAGATCGTGCAAGAAAGGAAGGTAACATATGCGTACGTACGACGGACGATACTATTTCAAACGAAACCGTTGTCGATAACGAAAAGAACAATTCGATAAAGATAGATCATCCTATAAATCACACGAGTATGCCGCACTTGCCAAATGCATCTTTATCGCGCAAGGATAGCTTTAACAATTGGTCGAGCGACGAGGAAACGAATCTGATGATGTCGAAGATGCGACAATTTTTCAAAACCATGGTCGCAAACTCGAATGGCCAAGGACAAAACGTTGGAAATGCAAATTCTACCGGCGCCTCGCCAGCACCGAGTCCACGATTACCCGGTTATACGTCCAAGTCAAGGATTTGTCCGCAGAATCGTACTAAACCACCGCAATTGGTATACTTCGAGAACGAGTTGACCAGATTAATGAAAACTGTACCTGGTATACGAGACGAACAAGTTCGAGAAATAGTCGAATATTTAAGTTCTGAGGATACTTGGTCAGATTCTTATGACAGTTCGGATTATACAAGTTCTGATTTAGAAGGGGCTGCTGGTGGTCGTCGTTCGGCATTGCAAGAACAAATATCACAAAGTTGTCAACAGATCATAAGCAAGTTCGATACAACCTCCGGTGAAAATCTTTTGAACGAGAAAGATAATAAAGAAGATAAGAATGGTACTAACAATCTTCAGGGCCCATGCCTCGGTAGGGATACCGCATTCGTTTATCAAAAACTAGTCCAAAGTTTTACAAAAATGGCAGGTGACGGTGTTAGTTCCGATACAAATTCAACGCCCCACAGCAGTCCTCCTTTGATCGCAAAGGTGATGCATCACATAGGAAGTCGATTGGTAGCACTTATGCACGAAGTATCCGAAGGTGGTCCAGCCGTTCAACATCATTCGACTACAACATGGAGAAGATACTCGCAACATCATCGGACACCTTCGTCTGCCTCAACTACGGAAGACGATGACTCTACCTCGGATTCGACTAATCCAACGTCCTCGGCTCATCTCCAATTACCTAGATCAAAGTCTCACGATCCTTTGTTACTTATTAATAATCATCCTAATACGTCGACCGGTCAGGAGGGAGAAGAAAGGGAGGCTAGCGATTACGAGAGATTCTCATGGCGCGGTAGTTTCGAGTCAGCATTAATGGCTGCTGATTCGAGGACAAAACTAAGCCTATTGGCTTGCAGCGGGGACGTTAGTGGAGTTGGGGCCAGTGCTAGTGCTAGTGCTTTGGCAATGGCAGCTAAAAGACGCAGTGCCGGTGATTTGTTGTTCAATCCTAGGAGCTTGTCGAGAGAGCAATTGGATAGAGTAAGAAGTTGCGGTTCCATTGGTGGTGGTAGCGGTGGTGGAGGTATAGGAGGTGGAGGATGTGGAGGATCTATCGAGGAAAGGATTTGGAGTAATAGAAGAAGATCTTCCGTTCCAGACGCTAACACTAGAGGAGAATCTGGTGAGACTAATTCTTTTCTTTTTTTTCTTTTTTTCTTTCTTTCTTTCTTTCTTTTTTTGCAAACTCTCCTCCATACGAGTTCCCCAGAGAGAGAAAGAAAGAGAGAATGAAACAAATAATTACTTAATAATATTTTATATAAAAAAAAGTCTTATTTCTATACTCTTTCAACGACGACGACGACGACGACATGTTATTATATATGATAGGTGCGTCAGCAGGTGACGAGGACACAGAGGATGAACTGGAATACGGTGCCGGCGAATCGTCACGTGCTACGACACTTCCTCGTGGTATTCAATCGGCATTGAGCGCGGCAACGAATTCTCTTCCACGATTACCGGCTTCGACAACTACGACTGGCCTTACGACAACGTCAACGACCTCATCGCAAATGCACAAAGCTCACAGCGTTTATCATTTTCTACCGCAACATAGCGGCGTTAAATCGGCCAGATATCGACCGCCCGGTTTTGCCAGGAACAGCAACGTAACAGCGGGAACAATTGGTGGCCCGAAACGTGCGGTCAGTGCACCGGGTTTACAGGTTTCGGGCTCGCAAAGTTCTGCGGCTAAACGCGACAATTCTAGAACTAGAAGGCAACAGGCTATCTCTCTGACACCGGGTAAGTTATTAAAGAACTTTTTCATTATAATTATTATTACTATTTCTTTTTTTTTTTCTTCTTTTTTTTTCTTCTTTTTTTTATTCTTCACGATACAACAAACATCTGGATATTTGTTATCTCGGCGTTCATCTCATTGATAAAAAGAGAAAGAAAAAGATATTTCCTTTCGAGAATGAACGGCGTACTTGTTCCCTTTTTTTTTTTCGAAAGTTTGAAATCTTTCGAGAGACATAGATATATAAAAAAAAAAGAGAGAGAGAGAGAGAGAGAAAGGAGGTATATGCATATGCATATTAAGTTCTAAAAGTGCCAGTCGTTTGAAAACGTAACAGGTGTAGCACACGTTGCAACCATATCAACTTTCTTTCTCTTTCTCTCTCTCTCTCTCTCTCTCTCTCTCTCTCTCTCTCTCTCTCTCTCTCTCTTTCTCTCACGAGTACTCTTCTATCTTTGTCTTTACCCTCTCTCGTCCAACGACCTAACGACAATCGATAATCCAACATGAGGTCGTGCCCCGCGTATGCGTACTGATCGACTTTTCTAAACGCTTCTCGTTCACGTTACGCCACGTGAGATGTAACAACCATCGAATACGTTCATTATTACGATCGAATGCATTCACATTTATTCTGCTTCGTCGTGATTTCGGATTGAAAGGGAAAAAAACGGAAAAAAAAAAGAAAGAAAAAGAGAAAGAAATTGATAAAAAATTTTCAATAACGTAGAAACGTGGGGTAAAATTTTATTGGGGAAAAAAGAGAGAAAAGAAAAAAAAAAGAAAGAAAAAAGAAAACAAAAACAAAAAAAAAGAATTGAAGAAGTAGGGAAAAAAATTTCTCTCAATTCGAATATTAATATTCGATATAATATATTTCGGATAAAAGTAATGAAAGATAGAGAGAGAGAAAGAGAGAGAAAGAGAGAAAGAAAGAGAGAGAGAAAGGGAAAGAGACAGAGAAAGAGAAATTACTATTAATATTTAGAGAGGGAGAATGTATTGCAAAAGGAAAAAGAAAAAGAAAAAAAGAAAGAAAAGAAAAGAAAAAAAAAAAGCAAAATAAAGGAGAAAAAAATAAGAAAGTGTTTCGCAGCATCTCTCTTTCGCTCTTTCTCTATCTCTCTCTCTCTCTCTCTCTCTCTCTCTCTTTAATAGTCTTGTAGCAATCAGAACGATCGTAGAATTGCAATTCGTATTAAAAGCACGATATTAAAATTGTTCGTAGACACGTTCCGATCTAACGATAATCATATAATAATATCTCAAAACGATACATTCGAGGTCTTGACTATTGAAGTGTTTTCCAGATAGAGATACAGAGATAGAGATAGAGATAGAGATAGAGAAAGAGAGAGAGAGAGAGAGAGAGAGAGAGAGAGAGAGAGAAAGACAGAGATAGAAAAAGAGAAAAAGAAAGAGAGAGAAAGGGAGAGAAAGAGAGAGAAAGAGAGAGAGAGACAGAGGTATGATTGATCAACGAGGAAATCGATGATCACTGGATATTGAAATACTATTAACGGCGTAGATTTGATAATAACGTTGACGAAACGCGTGTTGTCAAATTTAATGGCAACGTTTTACGTTGTTTTTTCTTCCCCTTTTTATCTTCTTTTTTTCGCTTTTTTGTTTCTTTTGTTTTCCATTTTTTTTCGTTCTTTTTTTTGTTTTTCTTTTTCACCGACAGCAACCTCCGCCAGCTATCCGCACTACCTACACTTCTTTCTATGTTCCATTTTTCTTTTCTGTTCTTTTTTATTTATTTCTTTTTTTTTTCTTTCTATTTTTCTTTTTCTTTTTTTTTCTTTCTATTTTTCTTTTTCTTTTTTTTATACGCCTCTCTTTATGCCTCATAAATTAATCTCGCGTAATTAAAATTCAACCCTTTTTTTCCCCCTTTTTATTTTGTCTCGTTTTGTTTTCATTTACGTATGAAAGTAAGTAATAAAAAGGTTTGCGTGTCAAAGATAACGCGTCGTCGTTCTAACTCTTGGTAATAATTGAATTTACTCATGGCCTCGCTCTCCCTCTCTTTCTCTCTCTCTCTCTCTCTCTCTCTCTCTCTCTCTCTCTCTTTCTCTGTACCGATGAAATTATCTTGCCACTCCCGTCGTTGGTCGCTGCTTCGACAGATCAATAACCGAGAAAACTGACGTAACTCGTAGAATTCCCATATAAAATTTAATGGTAGATGTCCTGCAAAGAAAATAGAATAAAAAGAAAAATGGAATAAGAAAACAAACAAAAAAAGAGATCATCTTGAAATGAGATTTCATGTTCGTTCATTCGTTCGTTCGGTCGTTTGTTTCTTTCTTTTTCTTTTTCTTTTTTTTTTTTTTGTTTTTGTTTTTTTCAAGTATATTTGAACTTATGTCGTTTGTGAACTTACTTGACCTAAGGAACGTCTGGTATCCGATTGTAATAATTACATAAATTACGAATAAATCGATTACATGATACAGATGCACAAATATATTAATGATCTAGCGTAAAATTTCGTATATATATATATGATTGAAATTCACAATTATCGAATTTGTAATATTGTAAACAATGACGAAAATAATTTTTTATTTTTATAGGTAAGATATAAATCTTCTTTCGATTTTTAGATTCGTATATTTGAAATTTTAGATGAATACGCGACAAAATTTTATAAACCCTTCAACAAAGAAATAAATCGTAAATTTTCCAATGAACGAGTACGTTTCGTTTTTCGTCGCAATGTCGAGCGCAATTCACGTTAATAATAATCACGAATCTTATCCATCATCATCTCAGTCGATGTTCCGTTCATAATTGTAGGATTGGATTCCATTATTTCTCGCATTAGTGTTTTGTCCACTTTTTTTTCATTCTTTTCTTTTGTTCTTTTTTCTTTTATTATCCTCGAATGAGAAGATACGTCTTCTTGTAATAATAAACAGGAAACGTTTAAATCCAAGCAATTTTATACCGAATGGATCAATACAATTAAAAAAAAAAAGGTGGATTTGTTGTTAACAATTTGAAAAAGAAAAGAAAAAAAAAAGAAAGAAAGAATTGATACAAAAAGTCCTCGAAAAAGCGTATGATTGATTTTTTTTATAAATATCTATAAAATTTTGTATCACTTTGTATATCTTTTATTTATTTGCTTATTTCTTTCTTACTTACTTTCTTTCTTCTTTTTTTTTCTTTATGTAAAACTAAATATTTCAATTTTACCAAGACGAATAGCTGTTTAAATTAATGAATCTTTTCTTTTCTTTTTTTTTTTAATTGCAATATTACAAGCCCAACACCACGTGCGCATGTAAGTGTATAATTGATTTTTAAAGATTTACTTAATCAGAAACTTTTGAATCAGCGATCTTTTATTTGTTTCTTTCTTTATTTATTTATTTTGCTTTTTTTCTTTACGCAATAAAAAAATATTTCAATTACAATGTTGCAAGATAGATCATAAAATAAAAAGGAAAATTTGCAAAGCGTAAAATAATTGAAAAGTCGAACACGGTTGAATATTTTTAGCCGTAACAAAGTGGTTAAATAAATCTTTGTTGAAAAAACGATTTTCTCTCTACACCGTATTTTCTCTCTCTCTCTCTTTCTCTCTCTCTTTCTCTCTCTCTCTCTCTTTCTCTCTCTCTTTCTCTCTCTCTCTCTCTCTCTTTTTCTATGCTCTAATAGTTCGCCAGGACAATGTTGTGACAAAGAAAACACAATGAGAATTTCACTTTAATTCGCTAAAGGAATAGAAGAAGAAAGATGAGAAGGTGGGTTGTGGGATAGGTGGGGGTTTGAGGTGGCAGGATGAGGAAAAGAAAAAGGCGGCATCCGTTTTGAGGTGTTCATGCGACATGACACGTTCTTCGACTATTTCTCGCGCTCTTTTCGTAACGAGGAAGAGAAACTTAAATATCCTAATAACATAATACCCGTTGCAAATAACTAAAAACATTTTCGACGAGTTGTATTCATCATCATTCTTAAGGATTTAACCGGGTTACCTGAATAACTCGTTGTACCGCAAAAGTCCTCCTCAACAATTTTCGCTGAGTATTCATATTTTCGATCATCTACCTTCGATTCTAAATTGGAATTAATAATGATCGATGAAAAAAAAAATTGTACAGTAGTAACGATTCGGAGATACTTTTTTATTTTTTATTTTTTATTTTTTTTTTTTTTTTTTTTTTAATTTTTCTTCTTTTTATAATATACAAACATTTAAAGTCCTTAATCGTCTTATTGAGAACAATTTTTATTTCGTGCTTCGCGTTTAGAAAAATACAATATACGCTCAATATTTATGATATAAAATAATATAATACGATATAGTTTATAGTAAGATTATTATAAATTATACTGAATTTCATTTATATAAATCTACTGTAACAAGTTGTATCGTTATTATGTTATTTTGTTATTCTAAGAAATTTTAACGATAACATAGTATATAACGTATAATGATTAATTATAAATTAAAAGAAAAAAAAATGTAATAACTTTAGCAACGATATAGGAATTAATTTTTAAGTAACGCGATGCGTTTAGTTGGCAAAAGAAAAAAAGAAAAAGAAAAAAGATAAAGGAACGTTGCAAAAAAAAAAAGATAAAAGAGGAATAACAACGATCAACAAATAGAAAAAAGAAAAGACAAGGAAGAAAGAAAAACGAAAAAGGTTTGTCGGTGTTTAAAAGAAAAAATGAAAGGAAGGGAAGGAAGGAAGGAAGGAAGGAAGGAAGGAAGGAAGGAAGGAAGGAAGGAAGGAAGTATAAGATACATCCGTTACCAGTGGTCTTCGATATCTCCCGGTTTTTCGAGTGGTATTGAATTTTAAAAACGTGTCGTAATTTAAAAGTAACATTAGCACGTAGCTAACATATTCTCGTGTGCAATATCAGACGTCGGACGACGTTTGAACAGAACGTAAGCGTAACAGGTATATATATATATATATATATACTATACTTATATTTTCCGTGGCAAACACATTATATCGTATTTTTACGTCGTCTATATGGTACCGTATCATTAATAATACCATACGCGCACATATTATGCTTTGATAATAATCTCTTTCAAATATTCCTATTTGTCCTTATCACGTATAACGACTGTATATTTTTCAATTTCAATTTTTTCCTTTTCTTTTCTTATTTATTTTCATTCGACATATTTTCATGATCGAATACGTATTCGTAACGACCAACATGTGGATAATTAAATAATAAATCACTGAAAATATTTTCAAAGGAAATGAAAAACATAAAAAAAAAAAAAAAATCCATATAGCCTCAGGATATATCATAGATAAGGTCACAGAAATAATTTTGTTACATTTAGAGATCAATAATAATTCTTTATAGATTTTTCTTTTTTCAATTTTTACACACATTATTATATTTGATATAGTTTCAAGGTACAAAAAAAAAAAGAAAAAAAAACAAAAAAAAGAAAACAAAAAAATCCGCAACGTACGGAATTGATTTCATTTAATTCACAGATTAATCATATATTATACGTTTTTTGTTTCTCTTGAATGTTTTAATTTTTACTCATGCAATATTACATTTCTAAGGTATATTCGTACATGCGATACGTAATAATTAAATAATGAATCTCGAAAATATTACGAAAAAAAAAAAAAAAAAAGAAGAAATAATTTCAATAGATCTCACAAGATAAATATACAAATATAATAACGTCATATATAAATACGATGATTTGATTAAATTCAAAGATCAATGAAATTCATAATTCAAAGTAAACTCTCATTAAGACTTTAAATTCCTTTAACAAACGGTAAAAGTGAAACCTTTCTACGCGTTACCATTTTTCTACGAGTCTACCAAGCGAGATAGAAGCCTCGAAAGCGAGTAATTTAATTATACAACGATAATCGTACACACACGACGATCTATCGCAAGAGGGAAAGGTTAATTAGAATGAGATAGATTAAGCGGATAACAAATTCATCGAAAAAAAAAAAAGAAAAAAAAGCGAAAGAAAACAAAAGGAAGAAAAAAAAGAAAGAAATGAAAGAACTGTCACCTACGTTCGTTCGTTATTTTATCAAAAATCTTGGCCTAAGAAGAGAACACGTAATTATGGAATACTAACAACAAACTAATTCTTTTTTTTTTTTTTTTATTTTCTTAAAGATTTCACTCTTGTGTTCCATTCAAAGTAATGGAAAATGATGCTCGATCGCCAATTAAGCGAAACTTTGTGAAACTTTCGCCGTATACTTGTATATATACATACATATGTATACATATATATATATATATAGGTATATATAACTTGTTGCCGTATATGCTTTGCATGTATGTATCTATGTATTTAAAGATATTTCTGTGCGTAAGTACTACACACATAACTTACTAGATAAATACATACATATATATATATATATATATATATAATTCTGCTCTGATACCTCGAAAGTATTACTAGAATTCAACTAAATCGAAATATTTAAAATATTTTGTATGATTTATGATCAATGATCTAAACGTAATAACTTTAAAAAAAAGGAAAAAGAAAAAAGAGGAAATTAACTTCGACGAACGTTAAAGTAGTCTATTTATATTTTGACGAGCGAAACATAAAGGAAAAGAAACGTACTTGAATAACTTATTTTTCGTGACAAATGAAACGAACAAAAAAAAAAAGAAAAAAGAGGAAAAAGAATAGAAAACCAAACGCGTGTTATTTTCTTTATTTGAATATTCTAATCTCTAAAATATATATATATATATATATATATAAAATATATAGATATAGTAGAGCGACTTATTAGATGGATCACTTACGATGCATAGAATTGAAAGTGATGCATGTTAATAAACACAGAATAATAATAATAATAATAATAATAAAAATAATAATAATAATAATAATAATAATAATAATCGCGAATCCCCTGTCGTCTTTATGTAAATGACGAAAGGCAACTTTCTCACCGAAAGTACTAGATGCGCTGCGTTGAGAGTTCACCTTGACACGGATTCTCAGCGAACAACGACGTTCATAGAAATTGCAGTCTCGTATCTGCAAGTACTCTTACGAAGATTATAAAAGTTAAAGATTTTTCTAGTTAGGTTTATCTATATCGTCGCACCTATTACGACGAGTTCATATAATTTAAAGGTGAATTAATTGATTCAACAAGTTAAACGTCACACTTTAAATGTCGCTTAGTCGTATTAAAAAAAAAAATGGGCATAACTAAAAAGTGATTTTAAAAATCAAATTAATTTAAACGTGATTTTTTTCATGACACTTTTAAGGCTTCTCGTTTAAGATTCTCTTTAAGTTTTGAAATCTGAGAGAGAAAAAAAAGAGAGAGATAGAGAAAATAATTGAAAAAAAAAAAAAGAAAAGAAAGAAACAGGAAAAGAAAACAACAAATCAGACTGAAACGTCGGGAAGAAAAAGTATAATTGATTTGTAAAGACTATAATTAAAAGACACTTTTCGTTCTCGTCCTATAACCAATCTCGATGTACTCATCGATTATGATAGTAATCGTAAAGACCGGTTTTTCTTAACGCCTCGTAAGATATTATTCAATGATTTGCAATCTTTTTTCAACATATTCGATATATATATATATATATGTGTGTGTGTGTGTGTGTGTGTGTGTGTGTGTGTGTGTGTGTGTGTACATGTAAATTTTATTATAGTAATTATTCCCATGGAAAAATGGATAAACTTCGAAGAAGATGATCATCGTATTTTATGGCCTTGAACACGGAAGTTAACAGATTGTTCATGGCAATGAAAGAAATAAATAGAGATAGAGATAGAGAGAGTGGGAGAGAGAGAGAGAGAGAGAGAGAGAGAGAGAGAGAGAGAGAAATAGAAAAAGAGAGAAAAGGCAGGAAACGAAAATCAGCGTTATCGTTTCTCTCGTTCCGTCTGGTAGATTATAAGAAACAACCATCGGACCAAACGAGAGCTCGTTAGTACCACGAACAGTTCGTTCTCTTGACTAAACCATAATACCGAGAGTGCGTTTACGTGTCCCTATAAGTGCAATTATTATATATTCACTTTATTAGAATCTCGTCGTTGTTTAGATTGGAAAAATCATTTATTGGTGATATTTAAGGATCTTGTGAGAGAAATTTTTCACATTAATAATTGTGACTAAACGTTTAACGTTTAACGATTGACCTTGATCTTGATATTTATTTGGAACGAAATTTTTAGAGCAAGAGAGAAAAATATTTTCGATTTTGTTTTTTTTTTGTTTTGCAAAGAAATTAAAAATTTCTCGATTCAACGATATACATTCAAGATTCTCTTGTTGAGTATCAATTTTCATAAAGTAGAAAAAGTGTTTTTCATTTTGAACCTGTGCGAATTTTCGGTATTAATTTTCGTATTGGTGTTTGTTTTTTTTTTTCCAAATATATTCATTCAATTCTTTCGTTTCTTAAAATTCTATCGTTATTATTCTTTTTTCTTTTTTTTTTTTCTTTTTTACATTACATACACAAACATTTTTTCCAAGAGAAAAGAATTTCGTATTCCGAAAGGAAAGTGTTTTGTTACGAATTAGTAAGTGTAATAACCTTTAAAGTGTATGAAATTTTTCGAATCGATCTTTATTTCGATTTGGAAAAAAGTTTTTGAGAAAGAGAGAGAGAGAGAGAGAGAGAGAGAGAGAGAGAAAGGAGAATAAGAGAAAATTTGCTTAGCTCGAAAAGAAATTAAAAGTCCACGGTAAGAAGAAATATGTCAAAAATATCTCGTTACACAACTTTCAAAACCGAAAAATATTCATCTAATGGTATACGACGAATTACCACAAGCCGTTTGTTGAATTGTTGTTATTTTTGTTGTATCCCATCGTATCCCTTTAACTCCACAACTTTTTCAACTTCGTCATCCTCGAAGAATAATGAAATTACCTCTTCGTTTACGACGAAATCCAAACATATGCTAAAAAACGATGAAGATACAGAATATTCGGAGGATCTTTTAATGTATGAGAAAAAATCTCTTAGAAGACGAAATTATCTTTTTAACGATGAACCGTCAAAAGAGACCAAATTGATATATCATTCTCATAGTCTCGATCTCGATCCCAAGGGAAATGTTTTTTATCATAATCAAAGAGAAAGAAAATTATCGGAGAACGATCGATTGTCTTATTCCGATACCGAGCCAATATTAAATGATTCAACATCGATTATATTGAAAAAGGATAGAAAGAACGTTACCTTTTTATCGGACGACAATAATATCGGAATATTTGATAATAATTCGAAGGATCATTTTGAAGTGTTTCACGAGGATATCCAATCGAGTTAGTTTTCTTTTCCTTTTTCTTCTTTATTTCTTTTCTTCTTCTTCTTCTTCTTCTTCTTCAAACGATTATTATTAAATTAATAATAACTTGTCTGTTTCAGAGTTTTAATTTTGTTTGTTTTTGTTTTTTCTTTTTCCTTTTTTTTTTCTTTTTTTTTTTGTTATTATTTTTACGATGACGTATTTACGTGAACGATATAGAATAAACGTATTATATTAACAACGTTCGATTGCGTCATTTAATAAGAGATAAAAAGAAAAGAAAAGAGAAAAAAAAAAGAAAAAAAGGAAGTATATATCCATATATTTTTACAGACGATGGAAGTAGCCTATCAGAGGCGTGCAGTACGCCAATCATCGGGGCTGGTTCGCGTGCTGCTTCTAGTCACACGGTCATGGATATGGACGATATGGATCCTGGATTGCATTCTGGACATCTCGCTACTCGTGCCTCTTTGTCCAGCCTTGGAGTAAGTATTACACGTCATCATCCTGTATGTGCGTCTCTTCCACGCCTATAAAACTCGAATGCGAAACGCGAGTGAAAGTTCATGCCGAACGATTTGCGTAGAGAACGAGTAACGAACTCGAATAATTCCTTTCCAAGTTTTTCTCACCTTTATCGTTTCGATGGATATTAAATGAGAGAGAGAGAGAGAGAGAGAGAGAGAAAAGAAAAGAAAAAGAAAAAAAATATATATATGTATATATATATATAAAAAATAAAAATTAAAAAGATAAAAAGAAAAAACATGATACGTAGTCACTTATCGGATTGCCATAGCCGAAAAAAAGATATATATATATATATATATATATATATATAATAGTTATTAATTTATTTATTAAATTAACAGGAAAAAAATATATTATTTATAGAATCAATTAGGATGTATCATTGACCTGATCCAATATATTTTAGGCACGCTCGGATTCAATGGCATCGGTTTACAGTGGTGCTGGTGAAGGAAGGTGCTGTAGATCGGTAGTCGTTACCGGCGAAGTCGAATTTGCATTGCAGTACGATTACAAGCACCTAACGTTCGAGGTGCACGTTACTAAATGCAAGAATCTCGCTCCAGTCGACGTCAAACGAAAGCGATCCGATCCGTAAGTTCTCAAAAAAAAAAAAAAAAAAAGAAAAAAAAAATAAACGAGAAAAAAAAGAAAAAAAAGAAAGAAAGAAAATAGAAATAAAAAATAATATAAAAAGGAATAAACAAAAGGAAAAAACAAAGAAGATGACCTCTTGTATTAAAGTAAAAGAGAAAAAGTAAAAGGGGGGAAAAAAAGGAATGGAAAATAAATGCAATTACAATTTTTCGACTCGTTTCCTTCTCGTCGTTTCATTTACTTATTTCTTTTTTTTTTTTTTCGTCTTTTTTCTAAAACAGATACGTGAAGGTCTATCTCCTGCCGGACAAATCTAAAAGCGGTAAACGCAAGACGAAGGTGAAGAAGCACACGTTAAACCCGGAATTCAACGAGACTTTGAAGGTGAGGTACAAAAAGGAAAAGGAAAAGAAAGAGAAACAAGGAAAAAAACATACACCCACACCCACACACACACACACACACATACACATAGAAAAAAAAACTTGACCGTAGACTCAATCATGAGCTCCGCTCTCTTTCTTTCTCTCTTTCTCTCTTTCTATCTTTCGATATTAAAGCTCGATCGTGACGATCGAAAGAAAAAAAAAAAAAAAAAAAAGAAAAAAGAAAACAAAAAGAAACACCTGCTCGTTAGCGTGTATCGTGTCCTGCATGAGAATTAGATTTTTTTTTCGATGGTTCGCCAAAACGTGGCGTTTCAGTTTCACATGAGCCTGAGCGGTTTGGAGACGAGGACATTATGGCTGACAGTATGGCACTCGGACATGTTCGGACGAAATGATTTTCTCGGAGAGGTGCGAATGCCATTGGAAAATAAAATTTTTGATGACCCGACACCAAGATGGTATCCACTTCAGGAAAGAGTAAGTTTTATCATATAATCGTTCAATTACTATCCTATATACTTACGTTTATAACAGTTTTCTTGGATCTAACTGCGTTCAATGGTTATAACGCAATTCGCAAGTACCGACAGTAAGTGCTATTACGTGTCGAGATCCATAGATCCGATATATAAATAATAATCTATCGTTGTTATTTTGTTCAGTAGATCGTTGTGTTTGAACTTGAACATTATTATTCAAGGAAAATCTATATATATATATATATATATATATATATATATATATATATATATATATATATATATATATATGTTTTTATTTATATATATGTATATATATATGTTTTTGTTTATATATATGTATATATATTCACCTTTCGAAATGCGTTAGTTCTTTGAAAACCACGTTTGCACGTTGTATGCAATTATAATGCGAGCATATCTCGAGCATGACGACGATTTTTCCACTGTACTACGACTGATAAAATTGCACCGTTATTATGCGCTTCTCTTGTGCAACGCTAAAAAAAAAATTCTTTTTTGGATGCTTCTGCTTCTGATTTTTCTGTTTTTTTTCTTTATCTCTTCTTCTTCTTCCTTTCGCTCTGTTTATCCGGAAGAAAGAAAAGATAAATATATATATATATATATATATATATATATATAATCTTTAAATGTGTAAATTTAAAACGAGAACAAAACAAAAAGTGCAAATTATTTGTATCGTGTGTACATGATGCGTACGTTAATCAAAAAGAAAAAGAAAAGAAAAGGAAAGAAAATAATGGAAGAAAAGAGAAAAGGAAGAAAAAGAAGAAGAAGAAGAAGAAGAAGAAGAAAAAGAAAATAAAATCAAATAAATTTACCGTTAATCAACGGTTAATATATTATCTGTATAGACAGAACCATTCGACGATCCAATCGCTTACAAAGGTGAAGTAATCGTCGGCTTGAAGTTCGTACCACCTGATCCCGCACAACAACAGGAACGTGAGCTGGGCTCCGATCACAAGGGTGCTTCGAAATCGAGAAAAAATTGGAGTCGTGGTGCTTTGCACGTTCTTGTCAAAGAGGCCAGAAATTTGCAAACGAGAGCTAAGAATTCTGGGACCTGTGATCCATTTTGCAAAAGGTAATATTATCATGTTTTCTTTTCATTTTATTTCTTCATTTATTTTTATTTTTTTTTTTTTTATTTTATCTACCTCCTTCCTTCATTTCAATTCGTATTCTAATAAATCAGCGACTTTGTTGATATTACTAAAGGTCACCTTTGAAGTGACAAAAAAAAAATAAAACAAAACAAAAATGTACACATACATACACACAAACACACACACACTCGCGCGCGCACGCACACATACATATATATGTATATATCATATAAATATTTTGATTCGTCTTCTTAGTTACCTGCTACCAGACAAAGGTCGATCGGGTAAACAAAAAACTGGTGTAGTTCGTCGTTCAGGTGGTTCACCAGTTTGGGGTCATACATTTGTCTACAAGGATGTAAGTTTGCAAGAGTTAGCCGAGCGTGGACTCGAATTAACTGTATGGGATCATGATCGTATCGCCAGCAATGAATTTTTAGGAGGCGTACGTTTCAACCTTGGTACAGGTACGTTACACACGCATACATATTGCCAATATTTATTCGACGAGTTTATATGTAGAAAAAAAAAATAATAATAACAAAATAACAAAATAAATGAATAAATAAATAAACAAATAAATAATTCGATTAATAATATTTTCAATTACGTAGGAAAGCATTACGGGAAGGCGGTAGATTGGATGGACGCTACCGGACGTGAATTGTCTCTTTGGCAAAGTATGCTCGAGAGGCCTAACTTTTGGGTAGAAGGTGCTGTTACCTTGAGGCCAAATCTACATAATCATGGGAAATCTAATAACGGCTCTTAAAAGCCAATTTCATCATCGAAACAATTAGAATATTGAAGTTATATCTATGTATGTATTAGACGTGCTAACGTGCAATTAATTCTTTTAACATATTCGATTTAATCATGGACTAATTACAAATTCCTTCTTAGTTTTAGCTAATCAGTCAGTGTAAATAGATTAAGCGAGATTAATCGGTCTCGTTCTCGATGATAGATAATCAGTGCCTTTCGGAAAAATGAAGAGAGAAAAAAAAAAGAGAAAAAAGAAAAAAGAACAAAAAAATACGGAAAAAAAGAATCCTCCGTTTCCCCTCCTCCTTCTTGGAAAAGAAAAAAGGAAAAAGAGAAGAATCGAAAAGCAATGAAAAAAAGGAAAGATAGACGCTTATACATACCTAATCACGTTCTCTCCAGTTGCGAAAAGTTTCAAGAAGAGAAAAAAGAAGAAATAAGAACGACAATACAATAGCAATAATAACAACAATCACAAAACAGAAAAAATAATAATAAAAGAAGAAAGGAAAAAAGAGAAAGAAAAAATAATCAGAAAATAAGAAAATAATACTAAACCGAATTCTCCTTTTTTCCGCCTCGTGGAGGCAGGAGGGGAAAGGAGGAGGAGGAGGAGGAGGAGGAGGAGGAGGAGGAGGAGGAGGAGGAGGAGGAGGAGGAGGAGGAGGAGGAGGAGGAGGAGGAGGAGGAGGAGGAGAAGGAGGAGGAGGAGGAGGAGGATTCTTTTATTATCATATGCAAGAGGAAACTAAGCTGGATCAAATCGTTGTACTCTTTCTCGTCGTCTAATGTGTATTTGTACGAATGGAAGGACGACTGAAAAAAAAAGAAAAAAAAAAAGAAAAAAAAGGAAAAAAAAGGAAGAAAATAAAAAAAGAAAACAAAAAGAAGAAAAACACGATCGAACGAACGATATAGTAAAAAAAAATTAGTAATACGTATGTAATATAAATAAATAAACCGAGTCGAACTTTATGTCCGTCCAATTCCGATGGCGTGACGGAAAAAAAAAGAAGAAAATGAAAATTGCAATCTCTCGACGATTTGTAACTAGCTCTATATATATACATATATATATATATATATATATATATATATATATATATATATGTATATATGGAATCGTTATAAAACACTAATATAACAATACTATAATAATAAAAAGTATTGATAAAAATGATCCGATCGATGCGATCGAATTTGATGAGTGCTGCCGCGCGATAGGTATACGTGTTTCAAACGGACGATGGAATCAAAAAAAAAACAGAGAGAGAGAGAGAGAGAGAGAGAAAAAAAAAGAAAAGGAAAAAAAATTAGAAGAAAAATTGTCTGCGAAAATTCTCTTTTGTTCTGTTTCTGTTTTTCGTTGTTTTTTTTTCTTTTCTTTCCTTTTTTTTATGTTTGCTTTCTTCGTAAATAAAAGAAAAAAGTCGGGTGGAATGGAGAGTGCCAAAAAAAAAAAATAAATAAATAAGAAAAAATGAAAAAAACGGGCCAAAAGAACTCTCGCCGTTTGGAACACGATATTTTGTCGCGTATTTATATGATACGCGAACACACACACACACACTTTCCTTTCTTTATAAAAGAAAGAGATGCTTCCAGATTGTACAATACAATATTAATGCAATTACTAATGCGTAACTAATGTGAGAACGAAAAATGAAAATAATAATTTCTATTCGTATCTAACCCTCGTGTCTAAAACTGACACGTAACTTATATTAATATCGGAAATGGTTTATTTAAGGATTGTTAAATATAATCGATTTCCGATATTAAAAAAAAGAAAAAGAAAAGAAAACATATATATATATATATATATATATATATATATATATAAATAATATTCATATAAATGTGTTATATTTATACATATATATATATATATATATATATATATTATATCTATATATTATTAAATAATTATAATCTTTCAAGAATGTCTTAAGAGACTTGCTGCTGCAATTGCAAGTGCTCTCTCTTTCTCTCTCTCTCTCTCTCTCTCTCTATCTATCTATCTATCTATCTATCTATCTATCTATCTATCTATCTATCTATCTATCTATCTATCTATCTATCTATCTATCTATCTGTCTGTCTATCTATCTATCTTTCTCTTTTTCTTTCTTTCATCGGCGACTTAATTTACTCAAACTTTGTTATACTTCGACGTGGAAGACAAACATTTCTGCTGCACAGCAGCGATCATCATCATCATTAGTATTATTATTATTATTGTTATTATTATTATTATTATTATTATTATTATTATTATTATTATTATTATTATTATTATTATTAAAATTATTTTCTTTTCTTTTTTATCATTGATTACTGGAACAAATCGAAAGGCTGAATCGATGTATTCGTACTTAAAACGATTGTAAGAAGAGGGTATCTTCAATAAATATTACGTATTAGTAATAAAAATAAGAGATACCAATTCGTATTAAGGCACGAATAGTTTCTGTCGTGTAGTGTAATTTTTTAAAGAACAGGGTTATCGATTATAAACTATAAACTGCCTTTACCATATACATATATATATATATATATATATATATATATATATATATATATATATATATATATATATACATACATACATACATATATATATAGTATATATTTCGTATAGAGATTCGTATGGTGCGCATGGGATAAAGTAGAGTAGGTTGGCGTGTGCGTGTCAAACATTGAATTAAAATATGTACTTTAACAAAGGAAAAAAAAAAAGAAAAAAAAATTGATATAAAACAATAGCAGCAGCAGCAGCAGCAGCAGCAGCAGCAGCGACAGCGGCGAAAGCAGCAGCAGCGGCGGCGGCGGCGGCGGCGGCGGCAAAAACAACAAAAACAATAATTAATAATAAAAAATATGCATGACACTTCTTTGTCTTTCTCGATATACGAATCGTCCGATATATTGAATTTATTGCATATATAATAATGTCGTTGTAATTGAGTACATTGTGTACATTAAGGACCAATATTATTAAAAGGAGATCGAAGTTTTTGCGATAAATCGATCGATAGTATTTGTTTCTTTTCTCTCTCTCTTTCTCTCTCTCACTCTCTCTCTCTCTCTCTCTCTCTCTCTCTCTCTCTTTCTTCCTCTTTCTCTTCAATTATACCATCAACAATTTTTGTACTTAAACCTATCGACATTTAATATAAGTTTACAAAAATAAACAAAAGAGTGTTCAATGAAATCATATGAATTAATATTATCGTTAAATAAATCACTAAAGTGATTGGATGAGATCGTTCGTAATTTTACCATTACTTTATTTTCGATTTCATAGATCCTTGTTGAAGATAAATCTGTTGCCTTCCGAATTTTTGCCAGAATAACGATACTTGCACTTTCCAAATGCACCTGTATATATATATATATACATATATATGCATATATGGTATACGTTTGCTTACGCGTATATATATATGATATGTGTATGTATATGGAAAACATGAAAAAAGAGAAATGAAAAAAAAGTCAATATGAATTAATAATTATGAAAAAAATAATACGATCTAGAACGTTATCATTAGAAAGAATATCGTTATAGATCGTTCGTTCGTTCGTTCGTTCGTATTCTTTGTAAATATAATGAGAGAATATGAAAATCATGATCTATATTAACGTTCGATTTCATCTATAAATTAAAATTATATGAATAATTTACCTCGGTGATCTTGTGGTGTACGATTAGTTATTGGCAATGGCGTATATCTAATATTGAAATAAGCGTCGTCAAATTCATTTGGAAGTGGTAAGCTTATTAAATTATCATTGGTTTGATTTGTGAACGCTTTAATCGTTTTCGAATATCTTCCACGATTTTTCCCGTCGTTTCTCTCTTTCAAAGTGATTACTCGTGAATCGAGAAACCGTAGAGTTGATGGTAATGTATAAATCGCATATAACCTGTAACGTTCGTAATCGTTCTCGTCTGTTGAATTTGGATTTGTTAGCTGATCGGGACATCCCGGATTTCCTAAGAGACTCACATAACCGATAATGGGACAACAATCACGTATCTTTTCTAAGGCATCATCTATGTTTGTTATCTGAAAAAAAAGAAGAAAAAAAAATGAAACAAAAGAAAAAAAAAAAAGAAATTATAATCAAATTTATTTACAATCACATAATCATGAACTAACGTTGTGTAACATCGTAATAATTTTTATTGATCATCTTTATTTATATCTTTTTATTCTACGATTATTACAAACTATTTATACTATAATAATTTATATGATAAATTATTATAAACATATAATATGATTATTGATTGGGAAAAGTAAAGTGTAAAAAGATTTTACATAGATCTTTATATAAACTATGTTAAATATCTTTTCGAAGCTTTAAAATAATTTCATTGACGAATTTTTATCGTAGAATTTTGCGCAAGATATTTCTTTTTCTCTTTTTCTTTTCTTTTTTTTTTCCCCTCCTTAATTACGACAAATTATCTCAATTTGTCTTAATCCTATTTATTTTCTTTCTTTTTTTTGTTTTTTTTTTTTTCTTTTTATCATCTTTCTATATTTATCAAATGCAATGATTAATTTATCGGACTGACTTTTTCTTTGGAATATATATGAGATATTTATTATTTGAATTGTGAACGTAATGAAATTCCAAGTATTTGTTAGAGTTGAAAACAAGAGACGCCGGAGTCACATTATCGATAAACTTTATCGAAGTGTCACGATAGCGGAGGTACAAGGTGAATGACCGACAACTTCCTCTTCGCTGTGATCTGACATTAAAAAAAAAAAAAAAAAAAAAAAAGAAAAAGAAAAAAAAACAATTACGAATGCGTGTCTCGAAGTGCAATCAAGTATTCCATATTTGATCTCGTTTCTTTTTCAATTTGAATAATCATATATCTCGCGTAAAATAATAATATCGTCATGCAAAATCAATTTCATATGTATTTCTCTTTCTCTTTCCCTCTCCCTCTGTATAATGCATCTTATTTAATCTTACACGTATTTACATTAATAACACGTGGCTATTTAAATAAATTTTTTTATTTTAATATTCATCTATTTTATATCAAATTATTTTTCTTTATCCATCGTTTTTATTTCATCTCACACATTATTTAAATGATTATTTAAATCAAAAAAAATTTTCAATTGCAATATTCAACTCTCATAGATCATTTTATGTCAAACCTTTATTAATACCAAAGGAACGTGTCACGAGGTAAATAAATTATATGAGCAAAAAAAAAAGAAACACAAAAAAAAAAGAAAAGAAAAGAAAAAAGGAAGAGAAGAAGAATAAAAAAAAAAAAACAAAAAAAGAGAAGAAAGAAAAACAAGAAGTACCCGAGACATCATGCATTTAGAACCAACCTTATTGTTATTCAGGCTCAAAGTTGTCAGAGATGGCATAGAAGGTAATGTTTTTAAATCGCGTAGCCGATTATTGTCCAATATTAATTCCTCCAATCTAGAAAAATCCTTTAATGCCGTGACCGAGGTTAATTCATTGTAAGAAAGATCCAAACTTAAGCAATCACAGCCAACGACATGGACCAAACCATTGGGAATTTTATGAGCTCGTTGTCCGGTGTACCAAGCCTAGAAGAAGAAAAAAAAAAAAAAAAAAAACCAATAAAGAAAAAGAAAAAGAAACTTCTTGGAAAACTCTTTTTGACATTTCAAATGTTCAATTCTTCATGATCTTCCTTTTCTTTTTTGGATTCCATTGTGTTTTTTCTTTTTCTTTTTTTCCTCTTTTTATTTCCCTTTTCTTTTTTATCGTACGTTCAGATCAATTCACGAACGAATTTTTACCCGCTCACCGTCGATCGTCAATGCACTCCTATTAAAATCTTGCTGTTGCCTTTCTGCCGCCATCTTACACTTCGTTCGTCGTACCCGTAGAATAAACTGAACGCGAGAGATTATTTTAGTTCTAGAGACGTACGTACGTACGTACGTACGCAAGCATGTACGCACGCATGGACGACGACGACTATGACGACAATGACGACGACGCGACGACACGACGACGACGACGACGACGACGACAATAACAACACCGTAAAGAGAAATCCATTTCAAAAGCGTCGATCATTTTTTTTTTTAAACCGGTTTCTATTGAAATGTCAATAGATTTTCAATACATATCAATAACTAAACATGGCTCGTTGGGTTTTTTTTTTCTTTTTTTTTTTTTTTTAAAGTAAGTTTATTTGACACAGCCCTATATTAGATACACAAGTATAATCTTACTTAGAAGATTTTTTATCTTATTTTAATAAAAATATAGCTATTAGTTATCGTTAGATAAATCTCTATAGCAATCAATATATAGAATTTTATAATTAATATTGTAATTGGGTTAAAGTGTTCATAAAACAATCGGTAATATATGAGGGTAGAGTAAAAAATAGTGAAAAAAAAAAAAAAAAATTTACCAACTATCGAAAAAAAAAAATTGGGCTCGTCCGGGATTTGAACCCGGGACCTCTCGCACCCTAAGCGAGAATCATACCCCTAGACCAACGAGCCATGAATTGTTGTTGAACATTCGAATATGACGGACGTGTTAATCGGTTCTCTTTTGTGAAAAAAATATACAAGACTCTACGGGGATTGTGCAAATTGAAAAAACAGATTTAGTTGTCGCAAGACAAGTACTTCTTTTTTTACCACTAGTGACACTGAATTACTTTGCAAATCATACAACAAAATAATAATGGTTACGTGATTTGGGCTCATCCGATGATCCAAAACTGACCCAACAAAGACAAAAAAATGTCATGGCGTCAAGTCAGAAAAGGAAATTAGAAAAGAGTGCTTCGCATGACGAAGTAAACAAAATACTGAAACGGAATGTTAACAATTTCGATAAAGAATTCAATACCAATAATTATGATAGACTATTTGAAAATAATTCGTGAATAATACCTAACCTGAAAATAGTAAAAAACAAAGGAACAGGACTAAACGCGAACAAAGAAAATGATAGGACCGAGGGTTTTCGTAAACCAAAAAAAACATCACAGAAACTCTCAGTCGGTACTCAAAGTCTAAGCTATGAGTTAGACAATAGATTTGAGGCGCTATCCGATGACATGAGTTTCACGAAAGAGGGCGTAGCTGAAAAGGCCAACAGCGCCATAATGAAAAACAAAAGGCTGAAAACACTCAAAATTTGAATGCCCCCCATATACATTTTAAAATCTAACCTAAAGGATATCATTATACTACTAACTAATAGCAATATTAACAAGGAAGATTTCTTGTTAGAACAACTAGGTATAGATATGATAAGACTAATAATCATGGATAACGATACACACGACAAATGCGTAGCTACATTAAAAGCCACAAATACCACACATTTATACCAAAACATACTAAATGCAAGACCTTCGTATTAAAAGGTATAAGAGGTGGTTTCGACGTTCCCGATGTTACAACAGCACTAAACGTGCTAAACATAAGAAATATTAATATATAAAGAAAATCAGTAAACTAATTTTCGATAGGCCAAACATAGATAGATATCATTTCATAATACAAATAAATAGTAATAGTAACCCGCATGAATTCCTAAAAAATAACATATTGCTCAACCACAGAGTAAGATGGGAGAAATTAAAAAGATCTAAAATCTTCCAATGCAAAAATTGCCAAAAAGTAGGTCATGCCAGCGCTAATTGTAATATGGGGTACAGATGTGTAAAATGTGACCAATCCCATGAACCGAAAATGTGAAACTTAGTTAATTCAGTAGAAAGAGAGAAGCTAAAATGCGCAAATTGCGGTCAAAACGGACATCCAGCATCGTACCTAGGATGCTCATATATGAAAATGATAGAAAAAAAAGATAAAATAGTAATGGACAAACTTAATAAAATTAACAAATTCATCGACCTAAATATATCATACGTAAACATAGTGATGACCAAAGAAATTAAAAGTAGTATAACAGAACACAACAACCAGAGATCAGTCAATAACATACCTCAGGCAATGCATCAGAATAGTCATAATACAATTCAGCATCATGAAAATAATGTCAATAACGATAACAATTACAATAGCATAAACCAAATACTAGCTATGTTTAAAGATAGTTTGAAGGAAATAAAAGAGCAACTTATTGAATTGAATAAAAAAATTATTGAAAACACAATGAGAATCGACTATATGTTACAATGGCAGGTAGAATAAGGGTAAATACTAAAATAAATAATATACTGAAAATGTCCGCTATAAATGTGAACTCTCTACATAAGTATAATCTTACTTAAAAGACTTTTAACATTATTTTATTATAAATATAGCTATAAATTTTCTGTAGATAAATCTCCATAGCAATCAATAACATAGAATTTTAATTAATATTATAACTGTTGATATAATGTCCATTAAACCATCAGATATATATGTGGATAAAATAAAAAATAGTGACTATAAAAAATTTTTTACCAACTCTAGCAATTATGATAACTAATCTACAGGGGAGAGGGTATATTTACAATAGGAGCATATATACATTATGTACAATTAAATTATACGTTATAAGTCTCTATCAAACTTTTATATGTTTCTTTTTAAAGTAGCCGATATATCCTATCTTGTATTATGAATACTGTTAATCTGTCATGAATAGTTAGTACTATTTAAATTTTGTTCTTCGGCATAGTTTATCTATGTACTTTGCATCTTTTCATAGTTAGTAAAATTTTTTACATAATCTGTCAATATCCTTTGATGGCTCGTTGGTCTAGGGGTATGATTCTCGCTTAGGGTGCGAGAGGTCCCGGGTTCAAATCCCGGACGAGCCCAATTTTTTTTTTTTTTTTTTTTTTTTTTTTTTTTTTTTTTTTTTTTTGAGAAAAGTTACAAACGAGAGATATATATATATATACATACATACATGTATATTTAAATCGATAAACTTACATCGTAATGTAAGTTTTATTATATCAATATAAATATCGAAAATATCGTTGATACTTATCTCTTCTTAAAGATTCTATTTCATCAGCAGATCTTTATTTTATAGACCATAAAATACTAGAAAGATTAATTACCATATATTGGATAGAATTCTTTTATAGGAATCTAAATTATCGATTGCAGATAATAAACTTTTGTTACTTTTACGTGTAACTACAGATTGCGTTACGATTAACTTCTACGCAATATCAGTACAATCATTTTCAATGTACAGTAATATTTTTCTATTGAAAGATAATGTAGCGTTTGCATGTTACACGAAAAAAAAAAAGAAAAAGAAAAAGGAAAGAAATAATTAACGAATGATTTTCTATAAGTCCGTGCATATAGTTACATATGTTATAAGAAAAAACACGTAACGTGAATGGCTCTTAACGAACATATCGTCGAAGATAATGGATCCTTAGATGAGATGATAAACGATGATAAAATTATCTTAACGTCGATCTAAGTATTAAATTACAATCATCAATAGTTAGATTTTTCTTTTTCATTGAATTGTAATAAAATGATGGATCTCCGATGATTTTCGCACGTCAACATTATCTTAAATTTAATCTATAATTTTATTTGTTCGTTTGAAAAAAAAGAAAAAAAAAAGAATGATGGATGAATAAATCTCATGCATATTTTTTGTAAGCAGATATTTATTTCATATAAATATGTCTCATTTATTATCTATGTACTAATATTAAAAAATGTTATCATGTTATAAACAACAGTAGTATATTTCACTAATACTAAGAAATATATTATTGAAATAATTAATAAACAGTATATTAAGATAATTTATTAATACCAAGAAGTAATCTACAATCCTAAGATTTTTCTAAGAATAGAAAATATTATAAAATATTAAAATAAATAACGTTATTATCTTACTAATAATAAAAAAATTCTATATCCAAATAAAAAATTCTATACCGAAATAAAAATCCTAAAATTTCTAGGAAAAAAAAAAAAACTGATAAACATTAGAATATTTTATTGTATACGATTAATAACAATATTGTTGTTTAAATTTAATATTAAATAAAAATGAAGAATAAAAAAGAAATAATAATAATAAAAATACTGCAGATACCGACATTACTTATTCAGATAGATTTTATAATCAATTGATTTTGTATCGATCGACGATTCTTATCACAAACTCATGACTTACGATTCACGGACTTACGTAAGCAAGTAACAAAGTATCAAACACCTGTCTAATATGTACTCACATATCCGGTAAAACCGTTTCCGGTATGTAGGGGATGGTACCCCCTATGGTGTCCTCATCGAAGACCCTCCAAACAGTGTACGACCCCCAAAACGTTCCACGCTCCAATGCGTTGCACTTTCTCTCTCTCTCTCTCTCTCTCTCTCTCTCTCTCTCTCTCTCTCTCTCTCTCTCTCTCTCTGTCTCTGTCTCTCCCCCACTCTTTCTATTTTTCTAACCCTAGAAACGTTTTGCGGTATCCCTTCTAGCGGTTAAGTTCTCCATATGTTTTTTCTTTATTTTTTTTTTTTTTTTTTTTATTTATTTTTTTTATATTCAATGAATATGTTTGAAATAATAGATCATTCCCCGCGGTGTCACTATGGTTATGATTAATATTTTTATATCAAACAATTCGTATAATTATAAATATTTTAATTTATTAAATAAACATTAAATTATTTTGCTATGTCGAGAGTGTAATGATTATTGGATAATACATATTTGTACGTAAAATTGGGAAAAATTATAAAACAAACATGTAATAATGTATTTTCATATGTTAATGTTCAATAATTGTAATAATTTTTTATTTTCTTTTTTTTTCTGTTTTTTTCCACAACATATATATTATCAAAGAGAAAGATTTCGATGATCATCGTGAATTGTGTGTAGGGTCGATGCTCTCCTGTAGATTTATTGAGAACAGATCGAGAGCGAACACAAATCGATTTCACACTCATGCTGAGTATAAATTAATAGACACTTAGAAAGGGGCCCCCGAGGCGTGTCCTTGATAGGTACCAGGATGTTCAAGGGTGTTACAGCGGACCAGGTGTTACTTGCATTGTGGATGTGCGAGGATGCACCGTGAAGAGAGATTCTCTAGAGGGCTGGGGGCGGGGGAAGGGGAAAATATGAAATATTTAACGTTAAAAGGGAAGAGAATAAGGATTCCTTATTAATTCCATTCTAGTATCAACAAAACCTCGAAGATTTTACTAAACAATCTTTTTCAATTCATTGATTCATTATGAAATTAAAACATTATTAAAAAAAAAAAAATGAATATATTATTAATTAATTATATTATAATTAATTTTCAACAAACGTCAATTAAATTTTCAATTAAATTAATTTATCCCTCGAAAAAAGAAAAGAAAAAGAAAAATAAGATATTTAATCACGATTTATATATATATACGTGCATACGTACGAACATACGAGATGAAAGTAGGCTTTACATTAGAGCACGTACATAAGTACTTATCTATATAAGTGAGGGTATGGAAAACGAGTGATTCAATCTGTTTCTTCCCCCTCCCTTACGATTTATCTTTTAATCTAGAACGAAGATGAAAAGAAAAAAAGAAAAAACTTTTCGGCATACATACACACACACACACACACGCACACATACAATGGACATATCGTCATCCCGTTCGAGTATTTTCATTTGGGATTATGGCAAGACGAGATAGGACGTAATACCAAAACCCATTTACGCCTATTCAATCGAAAATTTTTTTTTATTGTTTAAACAAAAAATGGACGTTCCTCTACCCCACCCTATCCCAATCTACCCCATCTCATTTCACCCCTCATCTCTCCCACATCGATATAAAAATTAAATTGTAAAATCGAGATAACAACGTTGCTAAAAAAAAAAAAAAATAATACAAAAGAACAAAAAATAAATAAAAAAAATCTATCCAAAACGATATCAATATAATACCGTAGTATTGTAAAAATATATAATATGTGGGAATCGTTTTAACGCTTCTGACGATTTTTTCTTTCCCAAAAATGGATCGGTCACAGATGGAACGATAATAATTCATTCTACGATTCTCCCACATAGGGTTCATTTGTAGAAGATATTTAGAAGGTTCTCATTTGTAAAAGGTATCTGGATTCCAGCCATTTTAATTGTCCAATTTTAATCACCTACGAACGAAACCAAAATAATTATCTTCAATTTATCACTACGTACGACGTATGTACATACGTTTAGCTTAAATTAAATTCGTTTTAATTTATAATATTTATTATTTTATTAGTCGTTATTAAATATTTTATTACGTATGGTCAATCGTAATGATTTCATTTCGAACAAAAATCGTGATACATAACACCATTAAGTTTTATATGATTCTTCTAATAGGGTGTGCCAAAAGTTTTTATATGATCTTGAAAATTGATTACCTACTCATTCTTTTTTTCAAAACTCCTTCTTAAATCTCACAATTAGACTTGTATAGTTAAGTTAATATAGTTACATTTTATTATTTGAAAAAAGAAAAAGAAAAAAAAAACATTAGTCTAAAAGATTAATCTTGATCTTTAATTATTCAAATAATTTTATGAATTTTTGATCCATCCCTTTATCTCTATTAAGAATGAAGATATTATCGTAACTTTCTTTTTTCGAATTTTGTTTGTAAAAAGAAAAAAGAAAAGAAAAAAGAAAGGTAAATAAGAAAAAATTATACACGAATGAGGCAAAATGATCATTCAAAATACAACGAATGGAGCAACCAACGGAAATCAGTACTAATTTATCCAAGTGGAATAAACGTGAAAAGGGCACGTGCGTGACGCGTGCAGTGAAAACATTGCGTAAGGGTTGCCGAGAGTTAAGTATTTCGGCGACATTTGGCCCGAACCGAGGAACCTATAATTATGCGGTTGAGAATACAGGTACGTACTATACTATCTGATTTTCTATACAATTATTTATGATTGCTTGATAAATTTTTAATGAGGCTACGTCATTGCACGATTACAAAATGCAACGCCTCGCCTTTATTCGATCAGAATTTTTATATATGTATATATATATATTCGTACTTGGTACTTTAAATTGATTCTTTCGGTATTTAAAAATAACTTTAAAATATCATTAATTATCTGAAACATGTATTCGAGACAATTATGGAATTAAATATTATTTATACCGATCAAAATATTCATTTATTTTACGAAGTATTTAACGATTAATTATTAAAGAAGAAAAAAATATATTGAATGATTAAATAGAAATGATTTTTATAATTGTTAATACATTTTTAATAGATAGATGGATTATCGATTGATTTGTAAAAAGTGTGATATTCATTCCATCTATTATTTTAAACATTTTTCATGGATATATTTATAAATATGAGTTAATATAATATACGTAATTTCTTCAACCTTGATACTTAATATTATTTATATCTATCAAAAGATATTCGTATTACAAAATATTTAATTATTAACATATATAATGATCGATTAAATAAAAATGATTCCGAGTGATAATTGTAGTTTGATAATAACTGCAATTGTTTATATATGTAAATGTTTATATATATATATATATATATATATATATATATATATATATGTATATATAAATATTTAATCGAAATAATTTGATCGAAAGATCGGGAGATTCTGGAATGAATAATTAAAAAAAAAATGTTAACGATATAGACATTAAATTATTTAAATCTCCTTCGTCTCGTTTCATTGGGGAATCAAGGTTAACTATACACTTTTTACGATCGATCTAATGTCGTATATCTAACTAGTCATTTTATTGCCTTTCGTAAATTTAAATGTAAGCAGTTATAACGTTATTAGCTATGATATAAATCAGATATATGGAAGTAAAATGATTAAATACACACTAGATTGAAGTAACATCGAAAATTATATTTAGGAGCGTTATTATTTTTTCTTTATATATACATATATTTATTTATCCTTTATTTTTATGTTTTTATAGCTTAACTCTTAAGTATACCGGTCAATAAAAAAAAAAAAAAAAAAATAAAAAAAAATAAAATAGAATAAAGAAAAAAAAAGAAGCATTAAATCCAACGTCACGTTATTATGTTTCATAAACTCGAAGCTGAAATAATTCATCTTCGATATTAATTTTAAGTTCTTCTTCTAATTGATTGAATAATATAACAAAAAAAAAAAAAGATTTATCAAGAATTCGTCGATTAACAGAAGATTTGCTTTTTCATTTTTTAATACGTAAGAAAAATTTTCTAACTACAAATTTTCCGACATCTCTTTGAGAATCGCTCTGTAGGTATATAACTGAACGTATAGAGATATAAAAGTATATATATATATATATATATATATATATATATATATATATATACATATACATAGATATGTATGTATACATACAAAAAGAAGGAGAGAGAGAGAGAAAAAGAGAGAGAGAGAGAAAAAGAGAGAGAGAGAGAGAGAAAGGGAGAGAGAGAGAGAGAGAGAGAGAAGGAGGTATATCATGGAAACACGAATTACAGTGCTCCTTATCAGATCGATGAAGAGGCGGCACCGCTGCCCCCAGCAACGGGAACGGAGGAGGGGGGGTGGTGGTAGAGGCATGCTCCGTCTACTACCCCCGCGTTCTATGCCTCGCGACGAATGGGGGTCGTGCCTGGGTTTTCAACCCCAACCAATATCTAGAGAATAGAGAGAGACAGAAACAGGGGAGAGCATGGCTTCCGCCTTCCTCTCGCTTTTCACGATTTCAGTTACGCGATCGGAAGTCGAGAGTGGTCATCGTACTATACGATACGCGAAGTTAAACAAATATATATTTTCTTTTCTTTGTTTTCTTTGTTTTCTTTTTTTCTTTGAAATACAAAATGGATCACATTATTATCATAGCGAAATATTTTAATATCAAGAAAAAAGAAGACGAAGAAGCAGAAGAATAAGAAGAAGAGAGTCTTCGACGGTGGAGGTGGGGAATGATTGTAAGGAGGAAAAAAATCAAAATTATCTGAAAAGGGAAAAACCGACAGAAGAGAAAAGAAAAGGAAAGAGAGAGAGAGAGAGAGAGAGAGAGAGAGAGCGAGAGAGAGAGAGAAAAAATAAGTAGAAATGATCGATCGAAATAGTGCAGGAAGGAAAAGTTGAAAAATATTAAAAAAAAAAAAAAAAGAACAAAAAGAAAAATAAATAAAAGAAAAAAAATTACAAAATATTTCACGTTCATCATTGAATAGTAAATAGAAATAATTAATCGATTACGATCACTAATTGATTTTTTTGTTTTAATTAATTTATTAAAGTTATACGTTATAAGTGGCAATGGACGACCGGGGATTATGTTCGAAGTTGTAAAAAAAAAAATGGACGTCGGGATGAAGCCTAGGACGACCAGGACGACGAATGATAGCGAGTAAAATAAAGTCGTACGGCAAAAGTGTCGTTCGACAAATCAAATATAATTCATGACGCGTGTCCTAGGTTGTTGATAAGGGACACGTGTCGGTGTTTAGAAATATTTCCTGACACGCGTTTAGATCGCCTTGACACGTGTCTCTTTAACTATCCGTTTTTATCCGCGTGGACGCCCTCGCGGGCGCCCGTATATGTGTAAGTGTTCGTATGTTTGTGCTTGTGCGTACGCGTGTTTTTTGAAATCCTTTACTCGTGATCGCAATGGATGTTAAAGGATTTCGAATTCCTGAGTACTCGAACACGAATGAAAAGGACATCTATATATCTTAATCTCTTTTAATGTTCCGTAAGATTCTATAATAATAAGGGATGTATATATAAAAAAGAAGAAAAAAGGAAAACTAGAAACGTGACAAAGCAACGAAGAAGATGAGAAAAAGAGTGATTATCAGAATGTGTTTATTAATTTCACGTGACAAGAAAGGATTGTTTTGATTTTGAATAAGTGTATTAAAGAGAAGGAAGAAGAACGAGGAAAAAGAAATTTAATAAATATTAGAAAAAATGTATTCCATGGACAATTTGGAATTGGACATAATGAATCGTCAATATATGTACGAGGCGCATAGTTTCCTTGGTAATCCAGCGATTCCAGCTTTGCCTGCTCATTATGGTACACCAACTACAGCTAGCTTACCAACGATTCCATCCCAATTACCGTCGCATCCTTCCGGTAGTACCGGAAGTACAAGTGGTAGCGACGTTTATCCCTATGACGAGAACAGCAGTGACAACGAGAGCGTATACAGCAGCGATCAAGAAAATCATGCAAGGGAGTAAGTTTCAATGAATATCTAATAATCGTTATTACGATGAGAAACGTAATATCTCGAAGGATTTTGTTAATCGTTCGTTAATTATCGATATTTTTATATCTATAATATAATTATGTTCAATATCGTATCACTTGCATGTGACAGAGATTATATCAATTGTTATTATATATTAGATTTAATTAAAAAATGAATATATGCTTATTAATAAGAATATATGAATATATGAATATTATTAAGAATATATGTTTATTGGAAATAATAGAAAAGAATATGTATAATTAATTTATCTAATGTATTTAAATTGAATTTAAATGATCAACATAATGTATGTTATAATGATTAACGTTAAATATATCACAGATTAAATTTCAATTTCATATTGCCATTTAATCGATACATTTTATAACTTTATTAACATACGATGATACGAATATTGTTGATGTAATTAGAATATATGTATTTATTGTAAATAATAAATTACACGTTTGTTATTGATTTAGATCAGGAAATTAGATCGTTAAGGATTAGATAGGCTAAATATTTTTTCAATAGTAAAATGTTAAAGATTATTTTAGTGGTGTTAAATGATTCCTATGGATATGATAATCAATGATCGATGATGAATCGTTGATTTAGACGAAGCCGAAGCCGAAGTCGTGGCAGCAGACGAAACGGTGTCGGTGGGAAATGTCCAAGGCAGGCTGTTCAACAACGACAGGCTGCAAACATGCGTGAGAGGCGACGTATGCAGAACATAAACGACGCATTCGAGGGTTTAAGGGCTCATATACCTACATTGCCCTACGAGAAGAGGTTATCGAAGGTGGACACATTAAAACTGGCCATTGGTTATATTAAGTTCCTCAATGAACTCGTTCGTGCTGATAAAGGAAACGATCCACTAACAGGAAACGGTGGTCATTCAAGGTGTTCTGGACGAGATGACACTAAGAAAATCATAGTTCGTGGTGAGGCCAATTATGATTGGATTCAAAATTATCCAAATTTGTTCATTTTTCTTTTTCTAATTTATGTCATCTTTTCGTCCAAAAGAAAGAAGTACACGACTGTTATAAGGAAATATTTTCTTTTCTCGAAGATAAAAAAAAAAAGAAAAAAAAAGAAATAATACGACGACGTTGGAAAGAGTTCAAAAATATATAATCAATTAATTCGCATCTAATGAAAAGCGAAAAATTAAGGAAAAATAAAAAATGATTAAATAGATATATCTGACTGTAGACCAAAAATTGACACTTTAGATTATTTCTATATCGGTATATATTAATATATTATATATATATATATATATATATATATATATATATATATATATATATATGAGTGTGACACCTGTCTGAAGTATATAACAAATACCGGATATCTGGTCGCATACAGGAAACGAATAGAAATACTAGTATGTAATTTTCCTGATAGAGACGATCATAAATCATTGACAACGAACTTTGAATGACATTAACCGCATTATTATTTACCGCATTGATATTAATTAAATAATTCCTTTTTTTTTTACTATTATTATTTCTTATTATTTTATCTATTATGTTAGGTTGATATTATTAAATTATTATTGTTGACAGCGCGATAGAAAAATCTTCTAATGGGAACTAATATCATTGATTACATTAATTTCAGGAAGCGGTGGCAATCCCTTTATCTCTCATTCTCTCTCTTGGTCAAGAGAATCAGATGTTTCATCGAACGGTACTATGTACGCTAAGGTTTGGACGCCTGAAGATCCGAGAACAGCGAAAACCGGAACGACTTACGAGTGAAGAATTCTCTCCTTCATTTCCTTTCTATCATTTATCCATCTACATCCGTCGTGATTAGATAAAAAAAAAAAAAAGAAAAAAAGAAAAAGAAAAAGAAAAAAAAAGAAAAAAAGAAAATAAGGAAAGGAAAAGAAAAAACAACAACAACGAGGAAATAATCAACCCCCCTGCCCAATCAATCCCTCTGAAAATTCCCAGATCTCGAAATAATCGAGAAATTTCGTAACGCGTGTTATTTAGTGTCTAAGAAGGTGAAATTTATAAAATAATCGAAACGTCTAGTCTTATTGTGAATTTCTAGAAGTTCGATTAGAAGAACTCGCGAAAACCAAAAACAAAAAAAGAACAATAAAAAGAAAAGAAAGAAAGAAAAATAATCTCATCTAGTCTAAACTTTAACTGTGACGAATAATTCGCTCTTGCGAATTGTGCGGACTCGTAAAATGAACAAAGAAAAAAAAAAAAAAGAAAAAGGAAAAATTACTTTTGTGCAATTTTTGAAAAACGGCGAACGAACGTAAATTTGGAAAAGGGAAAAAAAAGGAAAAGAACAAAAAGAAAAAGAGAATGATCATTGTCAAGCATCGAGCTCGTACGTCTTGTTTTTAAGAAATAAACATTCCTTCAACTTATATATATATATATATATATATATATATATATAAATATAATATATATATATATATAAATATAATATATATATATATATATATATATATATATATGTACACAATCGAGATACAAAACTGTAAATAAAGATTCTGTATATCGTCATATTTGCAAACCAACAAAATACGTCTAATTTTTATGAATATCGTTTATCTTTTATTTCTTTTCTTTTCTTCCTCAAAATAATATATTCGATCTATTATTTACTGATAATGAGATCACCGATCGTAATTATTATCCGTTTCAATAATTAAACGTTTTTATTTGATCATAATATGGATATACTTTTTGTCATTACTCTGTATAAAAAAAAAAGAAAAGAAAAAAGGGAGGAAAAAACAAATCATACTGGGTTCTAATGAAATTTTTTAAAAATGATAGAATAATGATGAGTACAAGACGACGCCTCTACGATCGGAAAACACGTGACAAACTCAAGCAAAATTTAAACGACAAAGTACATTTCGAGGATGGAAAGAGAAAAAAGACAGAGCAAGAGAGAGAGACAGATAGACAGATAGACAGACAGAATTAGAGGAAGACAAAGATAGATGTAGTGGGCGGTACGTCGATACTGCGGCGTCGCGACGCCCTGCGTTGTTCTCCGCGAGAAGAATGATGGCGGCGACGGCTGCGTACCTTCCCACGACGTCGATCCTTTCTTCCTTCCTTATTCGCCTTCCATTTCCTTGTCATTTTCAAACACGAACGACCAAAAGAACTTCTCTTTTCTCACGCATCAATATATATATATGTATGTATGTATACATATATATATATATATATATATGTATATATATGTATTATATATGAATATATATATAATTGTGTGTTCGTGCGTGTGTGCGTGCGTGCGTGCGCGTGTGTGTTTGTGTGTGTGGGTATATTACAAACAACCAAATCATTTTCAACTTGTTAACTGGACATATTTACGGAACAATATGAATTCTGATTAACAAACAAATAGTACGGATGATAAATGGAAAGTTTTTCGATCAATTGTATGATTCATCATAAAAAAGAAAAATCGAAAGGAAATGTATTCTTTTATGAAAAAAAAAAAAAAGAAAAAAGAAAGAAAAAAAAGAAAACAAAAAAAAGAAGAAAAAGAATTTACGACATTTTCTTTTTTGTACAATTAACAAATTAAAAAATTAACAAAAAAGTTAACGGAGAACCATCAACGCTTGTTTGAATCAATTGCAAGATGCAAATTAAATAAGAAAAAAAGAAAAAAGAGAAATTTTGTTTACAACTAACAAGTCAACGAAGAACTACCATTTGGTTGGATCAATTGCACGATGCATCATTTAAAAAAAGAAAAAAGAAGAAGAAGAAGAAGAAGAAGAAGAGGAAGAAGAAGTAGAAAAAAGTGTTCTTTCGTAAAGAAAAAAAAGAAAAGAAAAAAAATATGCAATTTTTTTATAAGTAACAATTCAACGAAGAACTCTTACTTACACTTACGATTGCATTTTTAATAATCCATCCCTTATAGAAATATATAAAATTATTTTCATTGAATATCTTCAAAGAATTAGAAATTCTAATGTTACAGAAAGAGAGAGAGAAAGAGAGAGAGAGAGAGAGAGAGAGAGAGAGAGAGGAGAGAGAAAGAAAGAAGATACAGTGTATCCCGAGTCGCTATCAGCTGTGAAAACATTCTTGTTTATAGACACTGTTGTACAATGAGGTGTAATTGAATCCGTATTACACCGTGGGGGTGCCCGGTGCTCTATGTCTAAACCGAAAATGCACCAGACCCTTTCCGAATCGAATTGGTAGTAGCTAGCTAGCGGAACGCCCTTTCGCTACCGCTATATGAACACGGTTGGAGGGTTAGAAAAAAAGGGTGGTGGGAGGGAAGAGGAGTGTTTAATAGTGGTGGTACTGCTGCTGTCTGTATTTAACGGTTCGAGAAATCGAGGGGAGTCTACGTCGATTTGTGGACAATTAGGAACAATTTCATGTTCTCTTGAAGGAGAGAAAGAGAGAGAGTGAAAGAGAGAGTGAGAGAGAGAGAGAGCGAGACGAAGAGATGAAAGGGAAAGAAAAGAATCTGTCAACGTCATCCTCGTAGACATTTTCTTACAATTAACGACATTCATTAGAATCCTTTTCTTGTTCCGTACGTTCTTCCTCGTCATTTTGTTTTAGTTACTGGGGGAAAAAAAAAAAAAAAAAAAAAAAAGGAAAAAAATTTAAATGGCATTTTTTTTTCTTCTTTTATAGATAAAAACATAAAAGAGAATATTTCTCACTATTCTGTAAAAATAAAACGATATCATTAGAGCGAACTGTGGAAAAATTTTCTGCCATTGTTTTTTTTCTCTTTACTTTTTTTTTTCTTTATAAATGAATCTTCATAATAAACTGTTTTTTATTCTTTTTTTACATTGTAAGATAAAAAGTGATCGTACACGTTATTTACGTTATTACGATATTTGCTCTATGTATATTAAATCAATTCTTGTATATAGTACATGAGATTAGAAAAAAGTGATATATATATATATATATATATATATATATATATATATGTATAGAGAGAGAGAGAGAGAGAGAGAGAGAGAACGTAATAATTATCACACAAAGCGTTTAATACATAACGATCGTATACGTATATATACATATCACTTTCTCATAGGATTAATGATAATACTCGTACAATACAGAATAGATTACTTATCCTGTATAGTTTACGCAGGTGTGTCGATACACCTGCGTTTATCGCTCAAAATGCTTGGCCCTTATCAGAAAGGACTTTTGATCTACGCACAACGTGAAATAATAATCGAGTGATATCGTCGCTCGTATAATTTGTATGATCGCTGCGTGAAGAAGAAAGAGAAGGAAAAAAATTTTTCACTAAAAGAAATCTTTTAAAAAATCTTATACATTTATACGACCTTTGAAATTATTTTATTTATTCTTTCTCTCTCTCCCTCCCTCTCTCTCTCTCTCTCTCTTTCTCCCGAGATTATGAAAGACAAAAGGAATAAAGAAGAAAAGAAAAAAATTATGGAGATGTACGGGGGTAAGTGCGAAAACTCGATACATCGTACTAGGTCGGATTTAATCGGCTCGAACGTCATGGTGTTAAGACCCCGTGAAAATTAGCAAACCATAGAGACCACGTCGTCTCATAGATCGTCCCATACGACAGTAGTATATAGGGTGCATCGGGGACGCATTAAAGGTCGTCTGACCCTCTCGTCGGTTAAGGGCTAAGAGGCGGCGCACTTGTGTTGATCCTCGCAGCTGGAGTGACATACAAAAGTAGATATTCATTCTCAATTCACAACCTCCTAATAAAAGCTACATCCATCTTCGTTCATCGTATAAATATTTTACGATTAGAAAACGAAGAAAACGATTAGAGAGAGAAAGTAAAATTATTTCATACATAATTGAATACTATGAAACAATGAAAGATTGATCACGATGATTAGGAAAAAAAATATTTTACATTAGAAAAAAATATTTTAATTATTTTATATTATTAATATGAAAAAGAAAAAGAAATAAAAGAAAATGAAAAAAAAAACAAAAACAAAAAGAAAAATTTCGTAACATATTAAACATAAATACGCGTAGATGCAAGGTGCAAGACAAGAAAAAAAAATCAGAGAGAAGCATGTCGCTTTAATTCCGAAGGGTGCGAAGCGTTATCGAGTCGAGTAAAAGAGAGCATCTATCCGCTACTCTAAGCCCTTTCGTGATTGTATCCCCTCTGTCCATAGAAATAGGGCTAGGCAAATACCTGGACAGCTGCACCCCTGAAGCGGTTTCTAAAGTCCGCCAAAATCTACCCCTCGCGAATGATCGCTTCGAGAGATCGTTTTCGCGCTTTTGCACCAACTTCACCCCCGCCCCCTACCCTTCACCCATTTTTTTCCACCTCCTCTTCCTCCTCTTCCTCCTTTTTCTAAGTACCCCAACGATCTTCATTGTATTTCGATTAGCTAGCCACCGTACCAAACTAAATACAAAATCCAACCCCCTATATCCGTTTTCAAAGTTCTATGCTATTGTGTTTTAATAACAGTTTTATTAGCAACGTTTATATATATATATATATATATATATATATATATATATATATTTATGGATGTCGAAAATTAATATCAGTAATTTAGATAGGGTATGGATGAACGAAAAAAAGAAATGAATGAATGAATGAATGAATGAATGAATGAATGCATGAATTAATTAATTAATTAATTAATTTCTATATGAACGAATTTTTTCATCCCTTTTTATTTAATTTTTTACTAAGTCTAATCTGACTTCGAAGTTATGGACGTCTATTATCAGTCAGTAATTATAAATATTATCTATTTATTAATTTTAAGTCATAATTAAATAAGTATTGTTAAAATTATTTAAATTGCATAAATACGAATGATTTTTCAAGAACGAATATATATGTATATGTAGAAGAAAAAATAATTTTTAAATAATTCAAATTCAAATGACAAAATGAAAAAATATATAACTTAGATTACTTTGTAGACCAACATTATTTTTTTCTGTATTTTTTTCTAAATCTTATTCCATATTTTCGTGACATAGTCAATATGTTAACGTTTGCCAAATATAGATTATGTTATTAGAGAGAAAGAGAGAGAGAGAGAGAGAGAGAGAGAGAGAGAGAGAGAGAAATTTTAACGTTATATAATTCTTTTCTTATTTATCATTTCATATTCAAAAAATTAATGCTTGCCAACTGTAAATATAAATTAAATTTCCTACAGTATACTTACGAGTGTCACATTATATAATTTTTGTTTCAATAAAAATTATATAAAATAAAAAACAAAAAGCAAAAAGAAAAAAAAATAGAAAAAGGAAAGAAAGAAAGAAAAACCAAGAAATAAAAAAATTTGCAAAAATTAATAAAAACAAAAAAAATTGAAAAATATATTTTCTGTAATCCATCAAGTATAAGGAGTTATTATAACGATAGATAGAAAAAAAAAAAAATAGAAATGGAGCTGAGAGAAGTTCCGTCGGATGCGTTTAAATTGGAGCACACAAGTGAAAGAGAGGTGGTGTAGGGGTGGGGGAGGGGGGAGGGGAGCAGGAATCGATCTGTATCTTCTCGATAAGCATCGAGAAGCTTCGTCGTTAAATCCACCGTCTCAAATGAAATCCTATTAACTTGACTATGCTCAAAGTTGTTCCCATACTATCAAAGTATTTTACTTTTAAAATATTATAATACGAAATAAATGTTTGATAAACGTATTACAGCATAGTATATAATAAATTATTAAATAGATATTACAAATCAAATTAAGATGGTACAAAGACATTAAAAAATTATCAAAAAATAATTAATTAATTTCGCATGAAATTCAACGAATTATCGAATTCGATAGTTCGTCGATTTTTTGCAAAAAAAAAAAAAAAGAAAAACAGAAAAGAAATAAAAACGAATCGACAAAGATCATTTATAAAAATAACTAAAAGATATTTTCTAAATAACATTTTTCACGTATCGACATAAAAGAACGATCTTCTATATGTGTATGTACAATGTATATAAATATATATGTACGTACATATATATATATATATATGTACGTACATATATATATATATATATATATATGTACGTACATATATATATATATATATATATATGTACTCGCGTGTTCTCGTATAATATCGATTTGTCAGAGAGGAGGTCGCAGGTGAGTATTCCCACGATCGTTGCTCGAACAGCGACAAAAGTTGAAGAATCGTCCGTCAACCGAGTGACGTTTCTGCGAAATAGTCGTGGTGCTCGTTTATCTACAGACCAAGGAAGTTTATTTCCTGTTATTACTTTTCTTTTCTTTTTATCTACTTATTTCGAGTAAATTTATCTTGAGTTTTCTAAACGTTAGCGTTTACTTTACCCTATCACAATTTATTGAAATTTATCTCATTAAAGTCCAACTGATATCTGATTAAATTTTAGGAGAAAAAAAGAAAAAAAGAAAGAAAAATTGATCGCCAACATTCAATCTAATTTTCTTAACAATAAAATTGTATTTCTTTTTTCTTCTTTAATCTCAAGTAACATAATTTTTTTGTATTTACAATTTCTTTATATCTCCGATATTTATGATAATTCATTGAACCAAATTCTAATTAAATTTTAATAAAAGAAAAAGAAAAGAAAAAAAAAAGAAATATTTGTCTCTCTAACTATAGTTTAATATTATTGAATAACGATTAGTAAATGAAAAATAGTATATATATATATATATATATATATATATATATATATATATATATATATATATCAATAATTGAATAATAAAATTTTCCAATTTATTATTGTAATTTATTAAAGTCACCTCTAAAATCTATATTTTAGGAAAAAAAAATTTTAATCAATAATTCTCCTTGCATAACTATTAGAAATGAAGAAATAATATGTTAATAGCCCCCAACAAAAATGTATTAAATAGGTTGATTATTGGATTGATATCGATCGATATCGATCGATTTTAAAGAATATACTTGTCGCTTAGCCTTCTTTATTACATGCTTTTCCATATGCACAAAATTACATTACAAAATCGTATAATACATCGTCCAAGTTCCTCGATCAAACTTATACAATGTATGGATCGACGAATCGAACCAATGAGATAACACATCGACGATATTTCCAAAAAACAAATAACAAAAAAAAAAGAAAAGAAAAAAAAAGAAAAAGAAAGAAAAAACAAAAGGTCGAACAATTCTCCTTCGTTTTATATGTAATACATTTCTCCTTTCTTTTCTTTTTTTCTTTTTTTTTTTCATTTCGTTTCATTGACTCAAGATCGACTTTTTTCAAGACGCCATTTTCTTTTTTATACAAAGAAGAAAAATTGTTCGTCCAACTCGATTTCGAAAATATCGTCGACTGCTCTACGCATTTATTTATTCATCATCATCATCATCATCATCATCATCATCATCATCATCATCATCATCATCATCATCATCGTCATCTTTTCATCTCTCACGAGCGTAATAAAAAAAAGCTATCGGCCTTTTTCCTGATGATAAAAACTTCATTCATTTTTTTATCCTGTACGAGTAGGTACATACAATGTGTGTGTATACGAGAGTTCGATTCAAAAGTCGCTGTCAGCAAGTAGCCATCTTTCTTTTATAATTTTTCTGGTTTTCTCTTTCTCTTTTTTTGTCATTGATCTCTATAGAAAAAGAGAAAAGCTAAAAAACGATAAATATATGCATCCCAGCGATTTTTGAACGAGCTTATGATTCGCTTCCTTACTTTTTTTTTATCCCCCCCTCTCTCTCTCTCATTCTCTTTCTCCTTCGATATACGATCAGTGTCGTATAAAAAATCGATCAAATATAATTCGTCGAAATTTATTTTCAAGCTAACATAAAAATTTATTTCGATTTCTTTTTTTTTTCTTTCCTTTTTTTTCATACGACCACGATACAAAGGATCACCGATAATCCTTCTTTTGTATTT